>NC_056577.1:4198275-4310775 GCF_018340385.1 Cyprinus carpio
TAGATGCTAACTGCATTTCGCTGCCTTGTACCTTACATGTTTAGTGTCTAATCTAATCTAATCTAATCTAATAACTTCAAAAGTACCAAACTTTCATCTGTGAATATTAAATATTTTAACTACAGTGTTTTTCTTTCATTTTTTACCTGACTGCAGCCGTCAAATGTAACACATCGGTGAGGCAAAGACTGAAGTACTATGTTGCGACAAAATGATGCTTTGATGCGCTTGTTTATAAACTTGTGAATAAAGTGCCACTCAGCGGTCAAAAGCGTGCTAATGTGCAACAGGCAAATGTGCATATGTGCATTATACTGTAGTCTTAAATATTAAGATACATAGGAATGTACAAGAGGCGAATGTGCAAACAGGTTGACACTGTAAGTATGCCAATATGATGTAGAGAATTATGAATATCTTACTGATTAAGTGAATATTAAGTGGAGACAAGTAGATGTTAAGAGGCTGGTTTTGAGTTTAGGAGTCTGATGGCCTGGGGGAAGAAACTCCTCCTAAGTCTCACGGTTTTTGCCATAAGGCTACGGAAGCGCTTACCAGATGGCAGCAAAGTGAAAAGATGGTTACTGGGGTGGATGGAGTCCTTGATGATTTTAACAGCTCCGCTTTTGCAGCATTTGAGGTAGATGTCCTGCAGAGAGGGGAGAGCAGACCCTGAGATGCGCAGGGCAACTCTCTGCAGGGCTTTGCATAGAAAGTTCTTGACTGGGAGCTGAATTTCTCAGGTCGCTCGTACAGATGCTTTTTACACCAAGGTACTTTGATTTAAACACCAGGTACTTGAAGCTGCTCACCCTCTCCACATCATCATAAAAGGAGTATAGGGCCGCTGCTGTCTCTTCCTGAA
The DNA here is from genome assembly GCF_018340385.1 of Cyprinus carpio. Classification (NCBI taxonomy): domain Eukaryota; kingdom Metazoa; phylum Chordata; class Actinopteri; order Cypriniformes; family Cyprinidae; genus Cyprinus; species Cyprinus carpio. Next base: position 4,199,141 of record NC_056577.1, read on the forward strand.
GTCAACAGTCACCTCTTTAGTTTTGCTCACATTCAGAAGGAAACAATTCTCCTAGCAGCATGATGTTAGTTTCTCTACCTCATCCAAGTATGCGGTCTCATTATTGTTGTGAATGAGGCCCAGAACCACAGTATCATCAGCAAATTTGATAATAGATGTGGAGCTGTGGGAAGAAGTTCCTGTAATTGCTGTCAGTGTGCGTGAGAGAAGAGTGCAGGATGTGAGAGATGGCATCATCAGTGGATCTATATGAGGCCCAGGCAAACTCAGAGGGTCCAAAGAGATGGGATGGAGGAGCAAATGCCTACTTTTTACCAGACCCTCAAAGACCTTCATGACTATTGATGTGAGGGCAACTTGCAGAGATAGTCAATTCAGGCCAGAGGGTTTATTGAGTTTAGAAGCTGGGATGATAGGGACTATTTTTTAAAGGAGCTATAGTCGATAAAATAGCAGCCTTACATAGGTAGCAGAGACTCATTAAAGATGGATGAAACAAACCAGTGAGTTGATCAGCGCATGGACATCAGAACACGATCTATTGGGGCGATAAGCAAACTGAAGTATCCAGGATGGAGGAGCAAATGTACTTTTTAACCAGTCCCTCAAAGACCTTCATGACTATTGATGTGAGGGCAACTGGACGATAGTCATTCAGACAATGAGGGTTTATTTTTGCTAGGCACAGGGATGATGACGATTTTGTACAGGCGGCGGGAACCACCAAGGTAGTCTGAGACTCGTTGTAAAAGCATGCGATGTAAACAAACCTGCGAGTTGATCAGAGCAGGACCTCTGTCCACGGCCAGAAATCTGATCAGAGTCTGGCCCTGCTATAGTGACTGTTCACTTGCTTTAGAACCCTCCTAGCATCGTCCTCCGACAAGCTTTACATACATTATCGTATACTCTGACTGCTGCTTCCAGACATGCTGATCGGCAGAACATCGCGCTGCTGTGATTGTTTTCAAAAGCCGGCTGTAGAAAGCTTTTGAGTGGGCTTTGTACTCGTCACCACCCCCGACAACCGGGACCGGCGTTTGAACGAGCAGCAGTTGTGTTCTGTATTGAAAATGCACATGATGTTCTGCCAAAAGCCATGGTTTCTGAGCTTTAGTAGAGAAGTTCTTATAGAGTACAATGTTTCAGTGTACTTGGTCCGGCTAGGTTGTTTACAAAGCTTGTTGATACAAAGTGAACATAACCTGCCTGAGGCTGGCTTTGTTAAAGTCCCCAGCAATGATAATAGCAGCATCAGGATGTTTGTTGATGTTGACGCTGAGCGCATCGTGAAGCTTAGACAAAGCCAAGCTGGTGTCTGCTTGTGGTGGAATGTAAACAGCAGTAACGATGATCGATGAAAACTCCCGGGGCAGATAGAATGGGCGGCAAATAATGGATAAATGTTCCAGATGAGGCGATCAGGAGCACGACAGGGTGGAGATATTCCTGGGGTCACACCATTTCTTGTTAATCATGAAACACACTCCTCCAGATTTACCGGCCTCGGCTGTTCTGTCCATCCGTAAAACAGAGAAGTTATCATACGGTGTTACAGCAGAGTCCGGGACCGAGGGCGTGAGCCATGTTTCAGACAAACAAAGGATGTTTACAGTCCCTAATGTCCCATTGGAAGCTTATCCTGGCTCTAAGATCGTCCATCTTATTCTCCAGAGACTGGACATTGGCAAGCAGAATGCTCGGTAGAGGAGGACTGTGAGCTATTTTCCTCAGTCTGTTGCGAATCCCAGCGCGTTTCCCGCGGTGTTTCTTGATCCGTCGCCTCACCTTGGGTGGTTATTCAGGTGGCCATTGTTCATCTCGGCATTCCGGAGAATCTCAGATGGCCACGATGGATTGGAGGATAAAGTGTCCTGAAACAGGTCAGTGAAGCAGTGTCAAATGTCCAAAAGTGTTTCTTTGTCGTAAATGATCAGTGCAGATGTTATGTGTTTTAAAAGAGAAAGCAAAAGTAAGTAAAAAAGTAAATAAAAACACAATTTAAGCGGGGCGACCTGGACTGCATTCGAACTCGGCAGCGCCATCTTGGATATATCTTGGATATAGACCTGGCGCACCTCGTCTTCACTGATTTGAGGTGCATGTGTGGGGGAAAGGGGGGTTGCAGGAGGTGTGAATGGTTGTGTGGAGAGGTGTTCAGAGCTGGTGTGGGGTGTCTTTTCAAACCTACAGTAGAACTCATTCAGATCGTCTGCCAGTTGTTAAATCTCCACAGTGCTGGGGGATGGTGTCTTGTAGTTGGTGATCTCTTTCAGACTTTCCACACTGATGCTGAGTCACTGGAAGTGAACTGTGTCCTTATTTTTTCAGAATAATTTCTCTTTTCCACTCTGATCTCATTTTCCATTTCCACTAATCATTTAATATCTTTATGGGCATTGGACTTTTAGCTAATGTAACTAGGTTTGTGTAAAGGATGGCTGGTTAAGTTTAGCTTAAAGGAACACTCCGACTTTTTGGGACTTTAGCTTATTCACAGTATCCCCCAGAGTTAGATAAGTCCATACATACCTTTTTCATTTCTGTGTGTTCTGTAAGTTGTTATTTGACAGCACCCACCGCTAGCCTAGCTTGAGCACAAAGACTGGATGTTGTAAATGGATAATGGTAGCATAGTAATCCCAATAAGTGACAAAATAATGCAAACATTTTCCTATTTACATGTTGTGATCTGTATAGTCACAGCGTGTGCAAATACAGTAGGTGGACATCCAAAACGTTGTTTCTACCGCCGCTCGTACCGCCGCCGCGGCGTCTGCAAAGTGCATTTGCAGCTTTTGACCGCTGAGTGGCGCTTTAATCACAGGTTTTCAAACAAGCGCATTCAAAGCACATTTTCGCAAATAGACGACAGCTTTGCCTCACCGATGTGTTATATTTGATTGCAGTCGGGGAAAATGAAAGAAAAAATATTTAATATTCACAGATGAAAGGTTTAGTCCTTATGAAAGATATGTGCGTTTCTTAGAACGAATTCAAGCAGGATAACTGTCAAGCCTATGAGCCTGTGCTTATATTTTCTCTACACCATATTTTAGATTAGACATATTTAAATAGTGTGCAGTATTATTTATATAATATGAATTATGTGTTATATTATTAAAAAGAAAATGTGGTTTACTTTGCATCGGAGCACAAAAGTGATAGCCTATTGTGAGCTAGGCTTGCGTGTTTTATAAATTATTTTCTTTATTTTAGTAAAACGTAAGGCACTGTATAATTTCGCTCCCATTATTTAGGCCTAATTAAAACAAGAAACGAATAAATTAAACCTGCACGATTTAACTAAATCATTGCAACTCTAAAGAATGGATGGATTAATTTAATAAAACGTCCTCACTTATCAACAAAGTGCACACGATGTAAAAAAAAAAAAAAAAAAAAGAGCTTCATTAATTGACAACTTCAGTGATTTTAAATGGAGTCTTTCTTTACTTGCTTTCATATAAGTTAAGTAAAGTAAAAAAAAATAAATAAATAAAATAAATATAAATAAATTGCAGCCACATTTAAATGCAGGTTTGTATAATATTCCGTTAAAATATCAGTGCAAGATTTGCTCTGCATGATGCTGAGTGCACGCAGCATTTATTCTTATTTGTCTACATATTTTATCTCATTACAAATCTTGTTTGGTTTTATTTTGGATAATTGCATGTTAAAAAATTATTTACTTTGTAATTGCATATGCAAAATGTGAATTATTATTTATATTCAAGTGTTTGTGCAAAAATTATTAATGCGCATGCATGACAGGGAGGCGCCCTCTCAATCACGTAATTTTTTTCCTAATAATGAAATAACTGAAAATTGTGGCGTCTCACATACATGAGAAATATATCTACAGAAAGCTTGAAATGTCTTTTAAACGAATCAATTCAAAACAAAAGCATTATGTAATTTGTGAAGGTTGTATTTCTGTTTAAAGGCGCGTCCATGTGGAGAGAGTCAGCACTGTGAATTTCATCCTTGCAGCCGACAAGAAAACATTTGTTTATTAATAAATAATTAAAATGTCTCCTTTTTCATAATTATTAGGCTACTTCTGCCTTTGCTTTGTGACAAACTTAATGCATGTTCTTGAGCGTGGAATATATTAAGGCTGGATTATAGTTGTAAATTTAATATAAATTTGCGATTAGTTGAATAATGACAAATGAACGACTAGTAACTAGAAAAATCTTACGTGGGGAAGCAGACCTATTAAATACCATCTAGACATCTCTGTTAAAGTTTTTAAAGAATTTTATACGCATTTGCATAAAATTCTTCCTTCAGAACGGTCTGTAATGGAGAGATGCCTTAACACTGATTTTTCCTCTGAAACACAAAAACGAAAATTGATAAATAAAAAAAAAAAAAAATATTTATTTTATGTTTTGAGAATGATTGGGCTCAACCCTCCCCGCACGTTTGAGACACGCTGCCGAGCAGAGTATCAGCGGAGCGGAGTGATTCTGACTGAAGAGGAGCGGATTTTTTAAAAGTCAGGAGCGTTGTGGTTTTCACCGCTCCATCACGAGTACAATTCATGCCAACAGCCCGTAATATAACTGCATATTTAGCAAGAATTCACATGATAAAACATATTTACGCTATAGCTTGATACACATAATCTCTCCGATCAGAAGACTATAATGACGGCAATAGTCGAGCGGGATGTTACAGGCTAGTTCTCAAGGAATTTGTCTTCCTTTTACTGATTATTTTCGGATTAAAGCATGATAATGCATTCAAACAAATGTAATCTTACAGTAGGCTACTTCATCTGTATCTGATTTTGAATGAGCAGAAATCTGTAACAAATGCATTGATCTGTAGATAAAATAACTGACGAAAATGTAAACTGTTATTTTCATCACAAACAAAATTTGCACAGCAGAAAGCAGCAATTATACCTTTTAATGCTGACAATTTTATTAGTTTGGCGTTTGGTACAAAAAGTTTGCACACAATAGCCTAATCCCCTTTGAAACTCTCCTGTAATTTTATTTATTTATTTATTTTTATTTTATTTTTATAAGCTATTATGAACATAAACATTTCAACTTTAGCCACGGAGTGAAGGTGGAGCAGTGTTTCTGGTATCAATGAACGCGGAGCTTAGTGATTATTAAATGCTCGGAGCGCGGAGGGAAATTGTTGCTGCTCCACTCCGCTCACGTAGGCCTGCTGTACTGCCGAGTGAGAGATGTTTCGCCCTATATGAACAAGGCCGTCCGGTGTAGACACGGTTTGACAGTGTCTGCTATATTTACAAATAATTGATATAAGAAATAAAAATAAACACATAACCTAAACCAGCAGCATAACGAGATGAAAATATAGACTAGAAAACTGATTTAGGCCTACACTTGGTCTGTCCTCCGTCCATGACACTGACTCGCCAATTTTAATCTGAACAGCTCTTAACGCTGAGTGGATGGCATGATGGGCTAGTATTAAAAAATAATATATTTTTATATTAAAACTTGTTTTGAACAATTTCTTTGTCATTGTTTGTCAATTGATTTTAATAGGGAGGCAAAAAAAAAATCGATTTAAAAATTGTAAATCGGATTTTTTTTGTGAAATCGGGGATTTTTTTTTAGGCCATAGGCCTATCGCCCAGCCCTAATGCAACAGTTTTTTTTTTAGTTTTTTTTTTAAAGTTAAGGCAAGTTCCTCTGAAATTAAGTTTTAATAGCTAATAAACTTTATTGCGCTATACAGTAGTCAACATTTGAAGTGATCAAACCTTTCTTTAAGTTGTCCTAAAACCTGTTCTGCAAGTTTGAAACCCTAATCAAGACTATCCATATGAAAGAGCAGGAGATTCACACCTTTATCTCGAACCCCCACAAGCTATACAGAACTACCCCCAGCCCCCTCCAGCTGAACTGAACTCGGTCTTTTTTTTTTGGCTGTGAGGAACGCTGTGTTGTTACTGGGTTGAAACATGCCTGCACTCACAGCAGCCCTTCTCTTTTTATTTATTATTTTCCCGCAGCCCATATTATTATTTTCACTAGACCAAAATAATAACAAATTATCAATTGATAATTAATCATTATTTTTGCCAAAATCATTGTTATTTGTGTACGTAGGCGTTTGCGGAAGGCTTTAAGACCAGGCGGAATCCTCCATAAGCTGCTCCCGCTTCACAGCGTGCGGGACTCGCGCAAACTAACCCAACATTTAGCAAGGCAGGAAAACATTCAGTCTGCCTGAAGGAAGACGTATTTCATTGTAAGTTAATGCTGTTAAATAGAGAGTAAAAAAAAATAATAATAATACAACTAGTGTAGGCTATCCTTAAACTTGGAGCTCATTATATTGAAGTACAAATCCAAACACCAGAAGCAAACTACACTCTCAGTGTTCTTTCACTGAAAAGTATGCATTTTATTTATTTATTCACCAGGCTATATGGTTGAAATAGTATTATTTTAGTTGAAAACTTTAAGTGCCATTGTTTAAAAAAATGCATCAGATGTTTCATAGACCTTCAGTTGTCATGCTTTAAAATCCCATGCCATTTGTAATTTCACTGTATTTTAACCTCCTAAATTACTACCCCAATTCTATAATGGTAAAATTTATTCAGACCGATGGCATTTTTTATTACATTATTTATATTTTTTTTTAGAATAGGCTAATTGTAACATAAATGGATGAATCAAAACAAATATAACTTTTTAACTGCAGGCAGATATAGGCCTATATTATTGTACATTACAAATATTTGGATCCCTTATTTTATTAAAGAATAAATCCTTATTTTCTTCAAGAATAAACATTATTAATAAATAATTAAAGAAAGAACCTCTATTAGCGTTTATTTGTAGGTTGTAGGAGATATGCGAGCGATTCATAGATTTAAAAAGTGGGTGCCTGGTTTCAGAAAACGAATACAGCTTGTAAAAAATGCTATGATGAAAAAGTCATGCTAACTTATTAATTCATAGAAATAATTTAATTAATTTTTTTTTTCGAGATTCAACTTGAATTTCAATACTATTAAACTGACTTTAAAAAAGTTTATAAGTTGAAACGGTAAAATGTCACAGTGCATGCTAGCCTAAATGAACTTTTATCTTGTATAGTATCCGAAGACTTGAGTGCATGTTAGCATAAAACTAACAATATAATTTGATTTTTTTTTTTTAAATGAACAATTCCTGTATAAAATGTGACAGCAACCTTTAGCCTATATCAAACATTTTGAAATCGTCCACAGCTGAGCATCGCAGGAGGGAGATCTGAAGTTATATTTGTTTGTTCACGAAGTGAATGTGATGCACAAAGTCATTTTTAGATGCAATGGAAAAATAAAGCTGGATAAAAAAACATACACGAAAACCCGCTAAAAAATAAATTACAATTGTGAGAGTTGCATTTTATTACATTCAGAAATAATAACGGCAGGCCTAATAAGCTATAGGGCTAATGTACCAACAGGACATTTTTAGTTCCCTTCACTTTACAACAAATCCTTTAAATTAAAAAAATTATCAGTACAGAACAAGAATTACAAATATATAATTCTAATGGATAAATATAATTGCAGCAGGCTATATAATAATATAGGCTTATAAACAACAACAAAAATAATAATAATTAAAAATAAATTTAAACCGATACATTATGTTGGGCTTATCTCTCTCATTCGGGACAAATCCAAACATGTTGCCCATTTGAAGCTAAACTCTTATTCATTAGGTAAAATAGGCTTTGGATTTCACACGTGTTTCAGTATCGACGAAAAAAAAAAAATCATAATTAGCAAAATTATGCCAAAGTGGCCCGCTGCTCGTGCCGCATGGCTCGGTGAACGACTGCTGTTTCCAATGAATATGTGCGCGTGAGGCACCAGCGCGATCAAAGTCACAATTTCACAATTATTGGTCACACAGTAAAGGCATAATTCAAAAACGCAAAGTGTTAGCAGTTTGAAAAATCAAGAATAATAACGGAATTAATAAGAATTATTTGTAAATGCTGGACCATTCTCATTTCGCTCTGCAAATGAAACCTGAAGATTATTATTATTATTATTATTATTATTATTATTATTTTTAAACCAAGAATGAACCGAAATGAAAACATTTTAATCCATATATATATATATATTATATATATATATATAATGACTGTTTAAAAACAATAGCATGCACAAGAGGCTTTGTGTAAAGTTTTTTTTTTTATTTTTTGATGAGTAGACTGTAGCCTAAGACTATCCTATTTTTAATGGCTTTAAAGGATGTTATAATGTATATTATAATGTTATTGTTGTTTTACGTCTTCCTTTCATTTTACAATTACATTCAGTTCGCAATCCGTCCCTTTGCGCCACCTGGCGGTAGTTTCGCGAATGATTTTAACACGCGACTGATTTGCAGTTAACGCCGCGGCCCTGCGGCGGCGGTACGCGCGGCGGCATTACTCATTTTGGTTGTCTACCATCTGTAACAAGGCTATATGAGACAGAGACAATTTTTAATCGTATAAATACTGGGAACTATATTCTCACTAGGCGTAGGAGCACAGCTAACGTTACTTGGGCGGAGTGGCTACTTGGGCGGAGTGATTAGCGCAGCACACGAGACGCCCTGTTGATGGTTCCGTAAACAAAACAAATGTGACTAACTAGCTAGACGTGACTCGTGATCATGGCAGACTTTGAGGAATTGTCAGACTCATAGGAATTTTACTGTGCATCAAACCAAGATCCAGAACCATATGGTTTTGAGCCAGAATACACAGACGAGGAGTTACAAACTTTGGAAGCTGTAAGACAAGATGCCGAACAGATTGATGTCGAAGGGAGAATCAGAACGAACACCGGACTGGTGGTGTAAATGTGGAACATGCCAACCTATGCCGACAGAAACCGAGTGCCTTTGTTGTAATGAATGGGACCGGGTATTGCCATCAATGTCAAGGCTTGATGACAATCAAAATAGTTGCGTCACTACCACGGAAGATTTCTCTGCCCTTATACACCCGGCAGTTGTCGTTTTTTTTCCCATTGTGACAAGATCAACTGGAAGAAACGCCCCATGCCGAGTGAACCTAATGGACAGCTGTCCACCAAGTAAGTGATTTTGTTATAATGATCATTCATAGTTCAATGAAATTGTAGTATAGCCATTGCATACAGTGTGTCAATACACAAAATATGCACAGGTCAACTCTAGCTAGTTAGTCACGTTTGTTTTGTTTACGGAACCATCAACAGGGCGTCTCGGGTGCTGCGCTAATCACTCCGCCCAAGTAGCCACTCCGCCCAAGTAACGTAAGCTGTGCTCCTACGCCTAGTGAGAATATATTTCCCAGTATTTATACGATTTAAAATGTTCTCTGTCTCATATAGCCTTGTTATTTGTACAAGCTGTGACTATACAGATCACAACATGTAAATAGGAAAATGTTTGCATTATTTTGTCACTTATTGGGATTACTATGCTACCATTATCCATTTACATCCAGTCTTTGTGCTAAGCTAGGCTAGCGGTGGGGGGCGTCAAATAAACACTTACAGAACGCACAGAAATGAAAAAGGTATGTATGGACTTATCTAACTCTGGGGGATACTGTGAATAAGCTAAAGTCCCAAAAAGTTGGAGTGTTCCTTTAATGTTTGCTAAAGACATAACAGATTGTAATTTTGGTGCAAAAATAGTTTTATTGTCTCAACACTCACAGTAGTAGTAGCCTATACTACTCTTCAGTATATCATTTAACAGGATATACTTTAAATCATAAATAAACAGGGGGAAACAAATTATGTTTTAAAGAAAATGAAAAACGTTTCTAACTCTTTGAATATATATTAACTATAAAAAAATCCACAGCACACAACATAGATAAATACAATATAACAGTTACAAATCAGCTAAGGTCTAATAGTATAATTAAGGCACAGAAATGTAATAATTAAGTGTAAAATAACACAGCATCATAGAATTCACTAAATATAGATTCATCTTTGTTTGTTTTCTTGTTTGACTAACATTAATGCCACAGACAGCAGCAGGCATTTATAGGCTGCTGTCCCTTTAAGACCTGATGCATGGATCCAATATAATGATACACATCATATCTCTCTTAAACTGCGTTCACACTAGCAGCAACTTTTGTCACTGCATGTCGCCAAGAGCTGGTGATGAGGTAGTTAGTGGGCGTTCTCACTACTGCCTGCCTAGTAACATTGTTGTTGACAGCGAATCAGTTTTCTTGCATCTAAATATAAACATATTGGAGGCAGAAGACTAAATATAATAAAATATAAATTGAATCTTTACATAAAAACAAAAAAGTATGAGAAACATAGCCTGCTTTTTTTTCGTTGCGTATGTTTATCTATGACAAAAACACAAACAGCCTATCCTCCATCTTTATGTAATTGCCAGAGCTGAGAGGAGAACCATAAATATGTTTACATATACCTAAACATATCAATCAGGAGAATGATAACATGAGCTCTACCGTTTTCTTTCCTGTTGGCTGTCGCTCCCGAAAGTAACTTTTTATTTGCTAAAAGTTGAAGGATTGTAAACACTGTCGCATTGCTGGACACACCTCATCCAGTCGCCAATGGTCGTTGTCGCTCAGGTTGCTGGAAATCACCAACTCTCCATTGAAATGAATGAGATAGTGTCGCTTTGTCGCTGCGTGTTGCTTGTAGTGTGAACGGGGCTTTAGCTGTTTTCAATTAAGACATAACTGACTTCCTCAACCTACAGCTCAACCTGGCAAATACTGAGCTTCTTGTTTTCCCTTCCACTCCGACTCTACAGCATGATTTCACCATCCAGCTACGTTCATCAACAATAACTCCATAATGTTCGGTCAGAAATCTTGGTGTAATCTTGGATGATCAGCTGGCCTTAAAGCATCACATTGTAAAGACAGCTCAATCATGCAGGTTTGCATTGCATAACATCAGAAAGATCAGGCCCTTCATAATGGAGCATGCTGCACAACTTCTTGTCCAGGCCCTTGTCATTTCTAGGCTGGACTACTGCAATGCTCTGCTGGCTGGACTTCCATCATGTGCAATCAAATCTCTTCAAATGATTCAGAATGCAGCAGCACGACTGATCTTCAACGAGCCTAAAAGGGTCCACATCACCCCTCTCTTTATCTCCCTGCACTGGCTACTGGTTGCGGTTCACATCAAGTTCAAGACACTGATGCTTGTGTAACAGGCTTTGAAAACGTTTTAACAAAAATGTTGTGTCTTTCACCAAAATTGCTGTTTCTTTCAATTAATATTTGTTTAGGGATCTCTTGTGATAACATTAAGTAATTAGTGGGGTCATTCACCATTTACTGGCGAAAAAATCACTCAGCAGAGAAGTTTATTTGATACTGAGAGGGGTCAAATGTGCTACAGCAAACTGAGCTTTTTTCTTATTTAATACTTAGTATTTAAGTACTTAGTAGCTTAGTGGAGATCTCGAAGACCAGAGGCAGCGGAGGGGGAGAGGTCCTCACCCAGGGCCTGGCTCGCGCCTTTCGCTGGTGCACCCAGGGTCCATGGTGTCCCTGCACCGGAGTGAAGGAGACCTGAGAAAATTGTGTCCTGGGTGCACAGGGACTGTGCAGAGAAACACACGGAGCAGAGGTAGTGGGAGTGTTAACATTGCTCCGTAGACTTACCTCGGACTTGTGACTGTCCGGGATGTTTCTAGAATGGCTCTCCGCTCTCACAGCTGCTTCTCCAGTAGGTTGTGGATCTGCTTCTCCATAGCCTCCAGCTCCAGCTCCAGCTATACTGAGTGCAGCTCGAAAGTGTCCTCGCCTGACCTCAACTCAACTATTAATGACTTATCTGCATGACCATATCTTAGATATGCACCCCATACCTAAACTTAAAAACTACCTTACTGACTATTATTAAACAGCAAAATAAGGGTTTGGGGCAACAGTCACAATTAATAGTTAGTTAATAGTGAGAATTTGTCCCCAAACTAAAGTGTGACCCACATATTAAATATACTCAAAATTTATGATGCGAGTCACGCTCAGAGGAAAGAAGAATATTGTTGTACAAAGTGTCAACAGCTCAGTTTAAGATACTCCTGATACAGTATTTCATTTATTAAAAAAACATACTTACCCAAGCACTGCTATTTCCTCATAATCCACAGTAGATGGCTGTACAAATAAACTGGTCAAAACCATATTTTCTTTTCAGCTGAACTTCTATTTTTTCTATATGTGAGAGATCCCACTTTTATCTGCTTACAATAAATGGTTGTGTAATTATTCAGTTTTTTGTTATTCTGTTCAGATTGTTGGGACTGTAATCTCACTGGTCACTGCTGTGAATTTGTGGCATCAGTTCTACAATCATCAAACTCTCGTCTGATAGAGCTGGACATGAGTAATAATGAGCTGCAAGACTCATTTTTATATGTTCATTTGATACACATAAAGTGTCATAACCAAATCAAACAGATTAGTGGGTTTGATTCTCTTTTAATTAGTTTTCAAATTAAAGACAAAATTAGTTCAATGTCTAATCTGAGCAACATCTCCAAATATTACTGCATCAATTACAAATGTATTAAATCTCACATGGAAATACTAATAAAAAATACATATTTATATATAAAATAAAAAGTCATACCCATTAAAATTGCTGCTATAGGGTCTGTGTCAGACTCTGTTCCATGTTTTGTCTGTGTTTTGCTCCTCATGTTGTTTAATCATCTCATCTCAGGTGTTTCCTATGTTTAATTTCCATTTGTCCCAGGTGTGTCTCCTTAGTCTCTCATCATCCCGTGTTTAAAAGCGTCCGGTATGTTAGTGTTGTCCAGTAGTCCGGTATGTTAGTGTTGTCCAGTAGTCTACATTGCTACATGTGTTTCCCTGTTTCCTTTGGATGATTAAAGTGGTATAATTCTCATATGACTCCTCGCTCCTACACAGTAGCCCCTCGTGACAGTCTGAGGTTAAATATTAGTTAATTTCTCTTTGTTTATTTGGTGATAAATGTAAATAAACAAATACTGTATCCATAAATGGAACAGACTTGTTAGTGTAGTGGTAACATGTTTTTTATTATTATTAGAGTGAAAGAGGACCTGTGTTCATACCCCTGCTAAATGATTAAATGTAAATGTAAATATCCCGGTCTGAAAAATGGTTTATTTATGACCAGGTGAAAACAAGAGTTCAAGAGAATATGATGGACAGCTACTATATGCTTGTCAGTTAAAAGCTACATTTAAAACTACAGAATATGTTAAATAACATGAGAAATGAGAACATAACATCCTGATTTTGTTTATTCTGTCAACAGTCATACAAGCATAAAATGTGTACTGTATAATAAAAACCTGTAATGTCTACCATGTTATTGTTTTCAAACTCAGATGAAGATGTGAAATTATTTAAATATTTAATGGATGTGTAATTATACAGTTTTTTTATTATTCTGTTCAGATTGGCAGGCTGTAAACTCACTGGTCAGAGCTGTGAATTTGTGGCATCAGTTCTACAATCATCAAACTCTCATCTGATAGAGCTGGACATGAGACATAATGATCTGCGGGATTCAGGAGTGAAGCTACTCTCTGATGGCCTGAAGAGCCCAAACTGTCAGCTGAAGATACTGAGGTGTGAGATTCATTTTCAGTATATTGATATATTAAAATGTATAATGTGTGAATTTTGTATTTGTGTAAGAGTCACTCTCAGAGAAAAGAATCTTGTTGTACAGAAAACAATCTGCAGAGTGTCAACAGCTCAGTTTAAGATGCTATTGATGCAGCATTTCATTTACAAAGAACCTTAAATCCAAACTTACACAAACACGGCCTCCAGGAGATACAAATCTATTTGTTTATGATGGATGTGTAATTATCCATTTTATTACTCTGTTTAAATCGTGGGGCTGTAATCTCAGTGCTGTGAATTTATGGCATCAGTTCTACAATCATTAAACTCTCATTTGATAGAGCTGGACATTGGTTACAATGAGCTGCTCTCTGATGGACTGAAGAACCCAAACTGTCAGCTGAAGATACTGGCTACATTTACATGCACCCAAATAATCTGTTTGTGATCAGATTGACAGCTCAATCAGATTGAAATACATTCATATAAACACATTAATTGATCCGACTGAGCTCGATCTGAATGAAATTTCGATCGGATTGAAGAGGGTGGTTTATTCCTCTTCCAATACGATTGAAAGTGCATGTAAACACTCTATCGGATTGAACCACGAAACTGAAAGGACTGTGCATGTGTAAGGATGCAGAAATAACGTAATGACGTATGACGCACGGAATGAGCGGCTCTTCCTTTTTAATAAAGTGTTTAAATATAAATGCGTATCCCGTCATTAGAAAACTCTCCTTTCACTCGGCAGCTGTGAAGTGGAGCAGGACAACCTTGTTTTGGATACTCATCCACAGGCAAACCGATTTGGGCGCGGGGAGGGGCTTTTTTATTTATTTATTTACTTTTTTGCATGATAAATGAGCAGCACAGCACAGCGGTTTATATGTATATTTATCCATAAACAGGTAAATATTAATTCTGCTGTTTTTTTAAAAAAAAATTTAATTTTTTTTTTACCTTTATTTAACCAGGTTAATCGGTTGAGAACAGGTTCTCATTTGCAACTGCGACCTGGCCGAGATAAGACTCAGGGTACAAGACAACATGAAGTTACACATGACATACCGACATTTAAATACACAGTCATAAATGTAGAAGACATTCAGATTCAGTTAAAAGTACTGGACTTTTCCCCGCATATACGCGTTATGAGGCATTTTGTCCTGATAACCCTGAAAAGAACTGAAATTACACTTTCAGTTTTGATCGTACAGATAAGAAGAATACGTCAATCAAATCTGTAAAGGGTTTACTTTTATTTGTTTACACATATAATAACAACAAATCTTTGTGCATTTATAAAATAAAGAAAACAAATAAGGTGCGCTGTCTACAGCCTTGGTCTGCGGTGATCTTCATTTAGAAATGCGTCATTTAAAATGAACTGTAACTCAGTGAATGCTATTTTTTTAAGTGCACAAATATTCTGTGATAAAGTAATCCATATGAAAACAACGTTATGTCCGTCTTTCATGTCTCCCTTCATTATATCTAATGCGACCACGCCCACGCGCCGAGCGTGCTATTGAGATTATAATGTTTCACTTGAAGCTTGCGGCTTGTAAACGCCCATACCACGGAAAACAAAGCAGCAAGACTGTTCTTCAAGTTTTTTTATTTTACTGTTTGCTTCGCGATGAGAGGAATAAGACATAATCAGGTGCATTGCACAAGATCCCGGGCCCCCCCCCCCGTGAAAATATCCAGGTAAAATAAAATATATTCCAGACTTTTCAAGGGCCCTCTCTTCCTTTGGGGCCCTGGTAATCAGTACTGTTTTTTACCCCAAGTCCGACGCCCCTGGACATAATTCACCCCAAAGAAGATGCACTGAGGATTATCTCAGGATTTGAGTTTTGGATTTCCTCAGAAAAAAGAATGAAGCGCTTAATCCAGCAGAGATCATAAACATGAGTAATTCTTTTTTTTATTTATATACTTGTATTAGGTTTCACATAACGTGTACACATTTTACTAGTTGGACTTTTTCCAAACTATAATTCCTGACTAAATGTATAATCAATTGAAACATTATGAAGTTTCATTCACATAATCTAAATGTTCTACTGTAGTGCTAGTATCAGTGACCATCACAATAATGTTAATAATGTAGTTTATCATTTAGTTTATTTGAGAGCACATAATATACACTTTGGAAATGCTAGTTATGTGATGTTCATTTATATATTTCAACATTACACAATACCAGTCAATACTAGTTTGCTAAAGCAGTAATTTATTTTTAATTTTAAGCAACAAATTATTTTTACTATTTAAAATAACTGCTTTCTATTTGAATAGATTTTACAATTTAATTTATTCCTGTGATCAAAGCTAAATTTCCAGCATCAGTACTTCAGTCTTACTCCAAGTGTAACAATATACACTATACCATTCAAGAACTGGGAGTCAGTATTTATAGAAATTAAAACTTTTATTTAGGACACACGATTAAAAAATAAATGATTAATACGATTAAAATTACAATGCTGTTCTTTAAATTTATATATATATATATATATATATATATATATATATATATATATATATATAAACCTGGAAAAAATATTCTCAGCTCTTATCAGAATAAATAATAGTAATAATAATAATAATGATAATAATAACAATAATGTTTTTTTTTAGTAGAAAATCAGAATATTAGAAGGATTTCTGAAGGATTGTGTGACTGGAGTAATGATGCTAAAAATTCAGCTTTGAAAGTCAGCTTTGATTGTTCCTAATAAACTGTTCAACTGCACTCGAAATTGAATCTCAAATTATTTTGTGGGTTAATTAAATACAGTGGGTACGGAAAGTATTCAGACCCCCTTAAATTTTTCACTCTTTGTTATATTGCAGCCATTTGCTAAAATCATTTAAGTTCATTTATTTCCACATTAATGTACACACAGCACCCCATATTGACAGAAAAACACAGAATTGTTGACATTTTTGCATTTATTAAAAAAGAAAAACTGAAATATCACATGGTCCTAAGTATTCAGACCCTTTGCTGTGACACTCATATATTTAACTCAGGTGTTGTCCATTTCTTCTGATCATCCTTGAGATGGTTCTACACCTTCATCCAGCTGTGTTTGATTATACTGATTGGACTTGATTAGGAAAGCCACACACCTGTCTATATAAGACCTTACAGCTCACAGTGCATGTCAGAGCAAATGAGAATCATGAGGTCAAAGGAACTGCCTGAAGAGCTAAGAGACAGAATTGTGGTAAGGCACAGATCTGGCCAAGGTTACAATTTTTTTTTGCTGCACTTAAGATTCCTAAGAGCACAGTGGTCTCCATAATCCTTAAATGGAAAATGTTTGGGACGACCAGAACCCTTCCTAGAGCTGGCCGTCCGGCCAAACTGAGCTATCAGGGGGAGAAGAGCCTTGGTGAGAGAGGTAAAGAAGAACCCAAAGATCACTGTGGCTGAGCTCCAGAGATGCAGTCGGGAGATGGGAGAAAGTTGTAGAAAGTCAACCATCACTGCAGCCCTCCACCAGTCAGGGCTTTATGGCAGAGTGGCCCAACGGAAGCCTCTCCTCAGTGCAAGACACATGAAAGCCCGCATGGAGTTTGCTAAAAAACAGAGAAATAAGATTCTCTGGTCAGATGAGACCAAGATATAACTTTTTGGCCTTAATTCTAAGCGGTATGTGTGGAGAAAACCAGGCACTGCTCATCACCTGTCCAATACAGTCCCAACAGTGAAGCATGGTGGTGGCAGCATCATGCTGTGGGGGTGTTTTTCAGCTGCAGGGTCAGGACAACTGGTTGCAATTGAGGGAAAGATGAATGCGGTCAAGTACAGGGATATCCTGGACGAAAACCTTCTCCAGAGTGCTCAGGACCTCAGACTGGGCCGAAGGTTCACCTTCCAACAAGACAATGATCCTAAGTACACAGCTAAAATAACAAAGGAGTGGCTTCACAACAACTCCGTGACTGTTTTTGAATGGCCCAGCCAGAGCCCTGACTAAAACCCAATTGAGCATCTCTGGAGAGACCTGAAAATGGCTGTCCACCAACGTTTACCATCCAACCTGACAGAACTGGAGAGGATCTGCAAGGAGTATCTTGAACGATAGCCGATGAAGGAACCGGTTCAAAACTCACAGATCCAAGATCGGTTGTAACCCACTGCCTTTCTTGGGTACAATGAAGTAATCTTTGGCTCTATCACGTCCTTCGCCAGTAGGACTGCGATCTCTACCCACAGAACAGGGGCATCGGACGCTTTCACTGTAGTGAAGCGGATACCGCTGAACTTGGGGGGACGCCGGGCGAACTGAATCGCATAGCCGAGGCTGATGGTCTGCAGAAGCCAGCGAGACGGGCTGGGTAGCGCTGACCAGGCGCTTAGAAACCGTAAAAGTGGGACCAACAGAACCACAGCCATACCCGCAGTGGGGCAGCGAGGTGGAACACAGGGACCCAACTCGGGCGGCTTGTGAGCGGGCCAGAGAGGGGTGTGAGTGTGGGGTGCAAGGCTCACCTGGTTCCACAGGTTGGCAGAGGGTGCATGAGTAGGGCCTTCGTTGACGCTCTCGAACCACCCGCTGCTGCCATCTGGCGAAGGAGGAGGATGAGTGAGGTCCGGTGTTTGGCCGTCCGCAACTCTCCGTACCTCTCTCTGGGCCACCTGTCCCGGGGCCTCTTGCTCTTCCGCTCACCGCCAGGTTTGACGGGGGCCAGGATGGGTGGGGCGGCCTGCCAACGCCCAGCTCTACGGCGCCACTTCCTGGAGGCTGCTGCGGATGCGGCACGGGAGCTGGGTGGACGCAGGGGGCCGCCCTCGGCGACGAGCAGGCTGGGGCGCTGCAATCGGCGGACGGGTGGAGGCAGCAGCTGCCCGCCGGGCAGAAGCTTGGACCGCCTCAGTCTGCTCCCGTGGAGCCGAGAACTGCTGGGCCAGGTTCTTGACCACGTCACCGAAGAGGCCGGTCTGGGACACAGGCATTAAGGACCTGATCTTTGTCGGCATCCCTCATTTCAACCAGACTCAGCCAGAGATGGTGCTCCTGGACCACAAGCGTGGACATCGCATGACCCAGAGAATGCGCGGTGACCTTCGTCGCTCGGAGCGCAAGGCCAGTGGCGGTTCTGAGTTCTTCCAGAACTTCTGGATCGTGACCACTCTCGTGCAGGTCCTTCAGTGCCTTGGCCTGGTGCACCTGCAGTAACACCACAGCGTGTAAGGCAGAAGCAGCTTCCCAGCAAGCCATATAGGCACCGCCGGTTAGACCAGACGAATGCCTATAGGCCCGGGAAGGAGGCAGACTTAGGACACAATTGCATCGCTACCGCCCGGTCCACTGGGGGAATCACCGAATACCCCTTCGCTGCACCGCCATCGAGGGTGGTGAGGGAGGAGGAGCCCACCAGCCGGTTTCTGGCAGTAATAGGTGTCATCCACGACCAGGTGAGCTCGTCATGCACTTCCGGGAAGAAAGGCACCAGGGTGGGGCACTGAGAACCAGCGTGCGCCACCTTGAGAAACCAATCATCCTGCCTCGAGGGCTCGGGATCCAGTGGAGATTTCCACTCGAGCCCTACCCTCTCGGCAGCCCGGGAAAGCATAGCTGTCATCTCCTGATCCAATTCAGGCTTTGCCACCATCCCAGAGGGCGGCAGCGCAGCTGAATCTTCATTTGACAGCTCTCCCTCCAATGCTGAGATCGACATCTGGTCGGGGGGAGGCCCACTGGATACCACTGGTACGCTCTTTGAAGAGGGCCCAGCGCGTTCCGTGGGATACTCCTCTGGATCGGAGATGCAAGAGGAGTGATGGTCCCCAGAGGGTTGGTTCCCTGCGGGGTTTGCCACCACTGAAATCCTCAAACCACCCGTGCTACTGCTGGAAGTGGTTCTTGTCTGTCGGCCGCCAGAACGAGCCCCAGATCGCGGCAACGGGACTCCGCCCCCTTTTTTGAAGGAAGCAGAGCCTGGTTCACAGCTCCCAGATGGTCATCTTCCCGATGAGGGAATTTGACTCATCCATGAAAGCTACCTCAGCGTGTTTGCCCAGACACGTGAGGCAGCGATCGTGACCATCACCTGTTGCCAGGTAATGACCGCTCCCAGAAACGCATGGGTGAAACGGCATCTTTATAAGGACGATCCGTCGTCTTTACAAAGACGCACCCATGAAGCTCTTTTAGAGAAATTTGCTCTTTAGGAAATGCTCTTTTAGTGCTGAGGCGCACAGGGGAATTGGCCACTTGCAACACGACAGGGGGTAGTGCAGCTTGAAGTGTGCAATCCACTCGACGCTGGAACAACCACCGCTGAAGCGCCGTCTCGCCAACACACAAAGCTTCCGAGAGCGTGCTGAACTCGTAGTTCACAGCAGACATAGTTGAGCAGAACGATCCTAATGCTCGGCTCCGAAGCAAAAAGCTGGTATGCATTGCACCTGCTGCCTTATTATACTCATGCTGTGATCAGCGGCAGCTGGATGCAATAATTGCATGCCAATGTGCATTGGCTCGTTTAGTTTACACTCGAAGTAGATTGGTCTATCGAAGCGATATCCCATTTTCGTCGGTCACCAACGTGGCGTCGAGAGTGACCGACTGAAAGGGAACTGCTGTTTGGTGCTGCAGTCATCAAGTCTGACTAAATCAGTGAAACACTGTAGTTTTATACACATTTTAGGAGGCAGTGTTTAGAGCTGACAGAGCTCCTGGGTGACAACCTTAAAGCATGCAAAGGGAATAAGCAGTTATATTAGCCCCACCAGACTCTGCAATGTCATCAGCCCTAATTCAGTCAGTGATTCTGGAATTGTATTATCATAGAGATAAAGAAATGTCCACACCTTAAGTACTGATGATCACTAACAATGAGCACAAAGAATAAGCAAATGGAGCGGGGCACCAAGAGCCATTAGACAAACGGTGATTGTTAGGAGCCCCTTTGGTAGTCTAGGGGTAAAAAGAGGTGTAACAAAATAGTGGCCAGAGGCTGAGAGAACTGCCATCTCCAAGTCCCAGGGCAGGTACACAAATGCTCAGCAACACTAGTTTCAACTTAAAGCAAAGTATTTTATTGAAGAGAATGTAGGAAATACTTACAGGCTTCAGGAGGGGAAAAGGCCAAAACAAACAAAAAGGTACTCTTACTACGGTTTAAAAAATAAATTTCCTATCAAAAGAAAAATACAGAGACCCTTCCCTGACTCCCTCTCCAATTTAAACACAGGAGAAAAAGAATTTTCAAAAGAAATGGCATCCACCTCCCTATAAATCTTTCCCACTTAAATAAGTTACAAAACAGCTGAAATGCTCTGCTCAGCACACTTAACAGCTTTACCTTAACACAACAAGCAAAGCAAACAAAGAAACGGAAGATAACGCTGGGACTGGAAGATGGCAGTTGAGCACACAGAACACCTCAGCCTCTCTCCCTGGACTGCAGTTCTGTGGGTTCCTTTGTACTCCAGCTAACGAGCCTGAACAGGAATCAGGTCTTATACGTCCCTATGGACATAACACTTGTTTGACTCAACCTACTAGAACCTTTGCATAACATTAATTCATTGATGTCATCATCTTCACTTTAAATTCCAAATACAATGTACATCACTTAAGTTTTTTAGGTGATCTTTTGTCATTACACAGGATCAGCAGATCTATGCAGTTTCTTAAATTTGTAATCCCACAGCAGCTTTCTGAGCACCTCATATCTGATCTCTCCTCGGGTGGTCACTGATTATCACATGAACTGATCTCTCATAATAGCCCTAGTCTTGAGTGAAAGAATTTTATACCCTCATCAGTTATTTCCAGTAACAAAAAAATAAATAAATAAAAAAGTGTTCTGAATTTGATAAAATTGTTCATGAATTGAATCAAAAACCTATGAATTGTGAATCAAATTGATTAGCTGTCTACCCAAAGATTCACACTCGTCTTAAGGTATGACTATCCACATCTGAATGAAATTATGAGTTTTGAACTTGAAGACAACGACAGATTCAGCTGATTGTCTTCTAATATTTCTGCATCAGATACAAATGTGTTAAACCTCACATGACAAGACCAAAAAATAATCAGGAATAGAAACATAAATTAATTAAATAAAGATTGAGGGAGCAAACATATGTTTTACTTATAATCTACAACTTTTATTGATTTGAAACATTAACTGCAGTTATTACACGGCTCTGTGGAATACTTGATTCTGATTGGTCAGTCGTGACATCCGAGGTATGTTATCCCCGGATAACAACCTGTAAAAGCTAATAACACAGGCTCATCCGGGTAACAGCAGTCGGCACTGTACTCTTGCTTGAACTATTTTTTTTCTTGGTGGAAGCTTTGCATTTCTTTAGCTTATAAAATATTCAAACTTGATTCAAAATAGTGTACAATTGTTTAATTATGTCATCCTGGTATCGCATACTCGCTCTCGTTACATACAAACACAGCTGCTGCCATTTTGCTATGATTGTTTTGTACACTGTAATGGATTATAAGAGAACTAACAAACTGGTAAGGTTTTAAAACACTTTTGTCTTAATTCTTTTATTGCCTTAATCATTTTGTGGTGAAATGTTGTGTAATACTTGGTTTGCCTGCACCGCTTCCCTTAAATGTCCGTTTAATTTGAATTTGCCACTTGCTCGCAACTGCTGTCTTCACGGAAGCTTTGCATTCAAATATTTCAACTCAAATCAATATTTTGCATCTAATTATTTACTTATGTGGCAAGTACCCGTGTAATAAGCGGGATAATGTACATCCAGCTGGTTGTTCTCGCAGAATAATCCCCTTCAGGCTGATGCAAGACCCCTACACTTCTCGTCGGGGTCCTCATCACCCTGTCGGGGTTTATTCTGCGAGAACAACTGGCTGGATGTACATTATTCTTTACATAGTATCTAAATGTACCTCAATCAGGTCAAAAGTTTTAACAAGCTTTTGTCATGAGTTCTAATGTAAGAGATGTTTTTTATTGTTTCTGTGTGTTTGTAGATTACAGCAGTGTGAGGTGAGAGATAAAGGCTGTCATTATCTGGCTTCAGCTCTGCGTTCAAACCCTTCACACCTGAGAGAGCTGTATCTGAGCTACAATTACTCAAGACAATCAGGAGTCAAGATGCTCTCTAATCTACTGAACGATCCAAACTACGCACTGAACAAACTTGAGTGTATTCCGAAGTAAGATTTATCTCATCCAGTATGTGTATGTATTGGTATTTCAGTCTAACCATCTACAGATATACAGTGGAGTGAAATGTCATTTAGAAGAGTCTGTGATAGGGCTGTAGGATATGCAGGAAACAAAAGAAAGGCTTTTCTTTTAAGTGAACCAAAGTTTTGTTCCTACAATGTAAGTAAATTGTAACTAAAACTGTTTGGTTACCAACGTTTATCAAAATAACTTATGTTCAGCAGAAGTTTCTGTTTCACTGTAAGAAACACACATGAAACTGAATAAAACAGGTGACACCCTCATGTGCAACAGATCATTACTCCTTAGTGAATAAAAAATTAAAGAGAAAGTGCTGAGTATGACATCATTTAAAGCCCATGACTACAAATATTGTTACGGTTCAGGGTGATAACATAACTAAATACATTTCAGAACACCTGTTTGCACGTTTCCTTATTCCTTTTATTTTTTCCTTTTTTTCCTTTTCACTTTCAGAGGAAGCAAAACTTTGGGGTTTGCTTAGATAAAAAAAAATGACACTGACTAAACCCAATTGCAATTAAATAAACCTGACAAAAGAAAGAAAAGAAAATAAAGTGGTCTTAACTCCATAACTACATGAAAAACAAGAGAAAAAGAAAATAAGTGGCACCCAACGCCTACTGCTTCAGCTGTGAATAAAAATGTAAATATGTACAATATTTACAGTAAAGAGGTGTAACACACTGCCCCAATAATGAAAATACAATGAAAATACACTGGGGAAGAATATAACAGGGACAAGATACAGAAGGGAAGTTGAAAAAAATTAAAGCTTTGCACCTATAAAGGGAAAACACAGAAAAAGGAAA
The DNA here is from genome assembly GCF_018340385.1 of Cyprinus carpio. Taxonomy (NCBI): domain Eukaryota; kingdom Metazoa; phylum Chordata; class Actinopteri; order Cypriniformes; family Cyprinidae; genus Cyprinus; species Cyprinus carpio. The sequence continues at coordinate 4,222,804 of NC_056577.1, forward strand.
AAGCACACAATTTACACATCACAATGAACTATAGAACTTCAATCAATCTCTCTTGATAACCCAATACACCAACAGAATCTCCTCCCGCTCCACGTCAGCATCCACAGCAGATTTCAGAGGACGCTTCGCTCTTTTCTGCCAATCCCAGGTATGTCAGGTGCATTCAATTAATGTGGATCAGATTCCTGCATTCACGGAACAGTTTGAGGTTCACTCCTGAGTGTTCAGGAAAGGGTTTGAACATGTTTTCATTGCTGGTTGTGGTTTAGTCGTAGTTATTAACTTTTAAAGTGATTATTTTTTACTGCTGCTTCACAAATTGGATCATTTTTAGGTTAGTTTCATGAAAGCACTTTACAGGCACCTGAGAAGAGCTTGTGCTGTGACAACTGTTAAATCATCCATTAACCAGAATATCATCTGTGTTTCTGTTTAACCATAACGTCTAAAGCACACTCATTCAAGCACTATAATGCTAATTTATATATGTCTTTCTCTAATAGTGATTAAAATGGAAAAATATTTAAGCTAAACAAATGTGATGTTTGTCATCTAAAAATTCACTTCATTGACATCTAATAAATACATCTTGAATATAACTGTCTTAATGTGATTAGTATGATGTATTCTGTAGTATTAATAAAAGTGGATAATGCTCTTCTATTTCCACTGGACTAATAAAGTATCTGAACTGGGTCATTAGGCAAGTAAGGATTCAGATGATAGCGTTTTTAATTAAGAGATAATTTGTGGATACAATAAAAGCTAATAGTCCCTGTTTCTGGACAGAGGAATGTTTAATTTTGACCTTACACACTCATATCCACACAGACTGCCATTAATGTCCTGAACAGAGATATATTTGGAATTGAATCCGTGTAATGTTTTCCCTAACGTTCACAAAAAAAAAAAAAAAAAAAAAAAAAAAAAAAAGGGCTTACCGGGAACATTTACAAAACATTCTTAAAACATGTTTTTGTTATCTGGGTTACTGGCCACATCAGGCTCCTTTTACTTTGGTAAAGAAAACGTCATGCAGCATGTAGTCCACTGTCAATACTGAACCCATCTGAGAAAGAGATGTAGAGAGAGTTTGGTTTACACAATGTCTCGTATTTAAAAGAAAGTTTCCTGTCTGTTTTCTAGTCTCAGGCACTGTGTGTATTATTGTAAGTGTATGTTGTTTGCCTTGAGGCTTCTGTTTAAATCCAGACTGTTCTCTGAAAACCCTACTGAAAATGAAAATGGATTGCTAAATATTACAGTCTAGAGAATATATGTTAATCTACTGAATAATTCAAGGCCAAACACACTTCTGTGTGTGACACAACTTCATCACTTCATCAATGACACAACGAGGAGTGTGTCTAAACACTCACACCAATATTTATAAATAAAGCTACTAAAATGTGTATGAAGTCATTTTCATGCTGCAGTCAGTCCTGCCATGCTTAATTTTGTCGCCTGATTCTGATCAGGCATTTAAAATTGTCTTTTGGTGAATTTTGTCAAAACTAAATTTCATATGTCTGTATTATACATATTTGGTAAACACCATAAAAGTAAGTGAACAACATAAAATAACACGAACGAGTCAATTGTAATAATAGTAGATTTGATCTGAGGTTGAACTGTTGTCAGAACAGGAGAATTTTTCTTACATGTCAGGTCGTCCATTAAACCATTAAAATATTTTAAAATTGTACGTTCTTTTAAAAATATATATATATATGTTTTGGTAATTTTAACTTTTTTATTATTTAATATTATTTTTAAACACTTATTTGTTACCTTTTTACTAGTTCATAAATTGTTCTGACTTTCTTAAATGTCATAATGATAATAAGTGTTTAAATTTTGATGAAAAGATTATAACAGGCTGTTTATTGACAGACTGTGACAACTTGCCCCATGTAGTTCAACAATATAACCCTCTGCTGCTTTTAATGTACTCAATACATTTTTTCCTGGAAGACTTTTCATATTTGTGTCTGGATGGATTTTCAAAAATAAACCCACCATTAGAAATATCTACTGGAGTAAATAAGTGATTAAATTGTGTCACATACATTTTAATCTTTGGTTTCATAAACTGCATCACCATCATTGTGCTACATTTGTAGGGTTCACAGAGAGGACAAAAACACTGAGCAAAACAGAAAAAAGGTTATCATATATTAAGGCCAAAAAGCCTTAATATATATGATATGTGAGACGTGGTGAATCGCCTTCTTTTGTTCAGTGGTTCTGTTTTCTGAGGGTTTTCTGTTATTGCTTGATCATTTGTCTCTGTGTGTCTCACATGTGGGTCTCATCACAGAAACAAAAGCCACAGAAATCCAGTCCCCCTTTCATTCCAGCGTCATGGAGTTTGAATGTGGCTTAAACAACCTGCTGCGTTCTGTGAAGATAATGCACCATTGGTACATCAGACCACCGAGAGTTAGGTTCTATCCGTCTCTACCACCGAGAGTTAGGTTCTATCGCTGCCTCTAAGACTAAAGACTCTTAAATAACTAAGACTAAAGTTTAAACTCATGTTTTGTAGTGCCACACACAAAACATGAGTTTAAACGTCTGCTGTGGAAAGTGATATCTTTGTCGTACTCTCCTTTCATCTGTTAATGGTGATTTCTGATGACAGCGCTGCTCATTGCATTTGTTGGCTGCATCTTACAAGGTGTTGAAAGTAAAAATTACTTCATGAGCGCTGAACAGCCGGTGACGCCCTGGATCTCTGAAAACATCAAAGCAAATTTTCAAGTAGACGTTATTTTAGGGCGGGGCGATATATCGCATGCGATTGTCACGCGCATTTCGTCAGTAAAGTCGGAACCGGCTTTACTGACGAAATGCACGTGACAATCGCATGTGATATATTGCCCATCCCTACATTATCTTTATTAACAAACTGCATATCTGAAGTCTAAAGAAGTACAATCTAGCCTAAAAACTCTTAAAACTACATTCCATGACACAAAAACAGTATTAGTTATATAATTATAGTGGATTTGGGCATCCGCCCAGACACTCGCTGTGAGAAATACTGCAAGTGGAGTGATACAAACGGTGAATCGGTTAGAGTTGTTTTCATTAGAATATTGCATATTGCATATCAGATTTGAGGACCAGAAAGAACCGTTGTATAAACATATTTATTAAATATTATTTTATTATTATTATTATTATTATTATTAAGAGGGTGGAATACATGCCACAAACATTTTAAAATAGATTTTTTACTTTATTTTACTTCTCGGATTAAACATATATATAAAAAAGAAATATTCACACACACAAAAATTTATATTATTTTTACATTATTATCAAAACATAACATTTTAAACTATATTGCCCAGGCCTGATATGCATATATGTACATTTTTACTTCCAAATGAGTCCAGAGCAAGAGAGTTCAGCTCAAAGATTTGATGTTGCACACAATTATTCCAGGTTTTTCAATGAACTGTGCATTGTGATGCCATGCTCATCTTTTGCATATTGGCTGTATCTATTTAAATGCCACATCCATTATAGATGATCATTACTCATTCTCTCTCAAGTCTGTCAGAGAAAAACTACTGCAAACTCAGCGTAAACAACAGCAGGTGATTTGATTTGATTTGATTTGATTTGATTTGATGTGACGATGCCAGTAGAAATAGAAAAAAAAATGCTGTTTCTTTGCCATTCTGTGGACTGGAGTGAAACAACAGTAGCAGCACAATTCCTCAAAAAACCTCCAGCATTCATTGTTTTTGTCTTAGTCTGTGCCGGTGATTCAAGGGAAACACAACTGCAAACCGTCACCCAGTGAATCCTCAATGGAATCAGATCTCTTTGAGGATTTGCTGGCTCTGGTGAGGAAATAACACTGAGAGCTTTAGTGAAGCATCAAATATGCAGCAGCTCTGATTCTTTCAGGAAGCAAAGCCACATGGGACACAGTGCCACCAAATGGTAAGATAAATATCACGTTTTAACATGTTTAAATTAAAATAACTTTATTTAAAAATATATATATGCATGTGCATTAGTATGTAAAGAAGTATGTCACCAGGCCCACTCATAGTTTTAATCATACGCTAGATTTATTTATATCGCATGGAATCAACCTTTCTGATATAGATATCGTACCTCAAAATGATGATGCTACTGACCATTTTCTTGTATCATGCATGCTGCGTATTACTGATATAAACTATATGGCTCCGTGTTATTGTCCAGGAAGAACTATTGCTTCAACCACTAAAGATAGATTCACAAAGAAACTGCCTGATTTATCTCAACGTTTTTTTTTTTTTTTTTTTTGCACAATGTGGTCTAACATTGTGCAGTTAGACCACTTTTGTTCAGTATTTTTAGTTGTGCTGCTTAATCTTTTCGTGGAAACTGGAAACTTTTCAGGATTCTTTGATGAATAGAAAGTTCAAAAGAACAGCATTTATTTGAAATTGAAATCTTTTGTAACATTGATGGCCAACTGAGAATCACTGATTGGACTGACTGCAGAGTCCTGTTTTCTGTCTGCCTTATGAAATCAAGCCATTCGTTCAATCTCACCAGCTCCATGTTTAGGCTATAGTCATCTCTCTGATAGATTTGACTTGCTCCTAGCTGATCTTCCACAATATGGCATACCAAATGTTTCACAATACACTAACGAAAAGTCCTTGAGTCTGAACTGCTCTGATTATGGATTGACTGGCTGTCAACAAAATCTGAGAACAGGTATGTCCCTTCATTCCCCTCTAATCCAGTAGGGGTGTTTCTGGACTGGCCGGACGGTACTTTGTCCTTCTACAGCGTCTTTGAGACACACACACACACACACTCACACAGACAACAGATTACACCCTTATGTCCATCAGCTTATTTTGTGATGTTGAATAAACAAAAGAGTATGTACAGTAGGTAGACAATCAGAATGGGTAATGCCACCGCGTTAACTGCAAGTCAGTCGCGTTTTAAAATCATTCGCAAAACTACCGCCAGGTGGCGCAAAGGGAAGAATTGCGAAATTAATGTAATTGTAAAATGAGATAAAAGGAGGAAGTAAAACAACAATAACATTATGATATAACATTGTAACATCTTTAAAAACCATTAAAAGATTTACAGTGACTTAATTTCAAAATGTAGGATAATCTTAGGCTACAGTCTACTCATCAAAAATTAAAGGAAAGACCTTTACAGAAAGGATCTTATGCATGCTATTGTTATTAAACAGTCATCAAATATAAGGCCTATATATATAATATATAGATATATATATATATATAATATATATATATATATATATCATATATATATTAAATAGCCTAAAGGAACTTGGAGCCTCACGTGCACATATTCATTGGAAACAGTCATTCACCGTGCCATCCGGCACGAGCAGCGGTCCACTTTGGCATATTGTTAATTATGATTTTTTTTTTTTCGTCAATACTAAAACACGCGTTAACTACAAAGCCTATTTTACCTCATGAATAATAGTTAAGTTTCAAATAGGCAACATCACGAATATGGAAACTTTTGGATTTCTCCCGAATGAGAGAGCCCAACCTTACCTTATGTTTCACTTTTTAAATTATTATTATGATTATAATGTATTTTTGTTTGTTGTTTATAGCTAAGCCGATATATTATTGTCTACTGCATTATATATATACATTAGACTTATATATTTTTAATTCTTTGTTCGCTCTGATAAATTTGTTAAATTTAAAGGATTTGTTGTAAAGTGAAGGGAACTAAAAATATCCTGTTGGCACATTATAACATTTATTAGGCAGCCATTATTATTTCTGAATGTAATAAAATGCAACTTATACATGACTTATATATTTTTTTCCTCTCACAAACGTAATTTATTTTTTAACGTGTTAAAAAAAAAAACATGCAGCAAATTAATCGGTTATATAATTTTTATATACTTAGGAACAGAGTCTGGGCCTAATCTAGGCTATCCAAGTTTTTTTTTTTTTTTTTTCCATGCATCTGTAAAAATGACTTTGTGCAGCCCATTCACTTCATGCGCTCTGGTGCAGATCCGCCTCCTGCATTGCCCTCAGCTGTGGACGATTTAAAAAATGGTTTGATATAAGGTTGCTTTTTTTTTGTACCATTTTATACAGGAATTGGGTAATTTAAAAAAAAAATCTAATTATATTGTTAGTTCTAACTGTATTGTTAACACAAGTTCTTTAGGCTATTGTTTGTTAACATGTACTGTGACAATTTGTATTACCCGTTTTGAAACTTATAACAAACTCCTTGAGATTTTAAAGTCAGTTTAATAGTATTGAAGTATTGCGAGTTTCAAGTTTAAACTTTTAAATTGTTGCTTAAATTGCTTAAACTTATTTCTATGAATAATATGTTATCATGTTTATTCTTGTAGAAAATAAGTGTTTATTCTTTAAGAAAATAAGGGAAAAAATAAGGGACGATCCAAATATTTGTCATATTTGTCATATAACTTTAAAGGTTAGGGATTTAGGAGGTGAAAATACTGTGAAATTACAAATAAAATAAGTGTTTATTCTTTACATAACAACTGAAGGCCTATGAAACGTTAGCCCAATAAAGCATTTTTTTAACAATGGAACCTTAAAGTTTTGAACTAAACTATATATTTCAACCATTTATAGCCTGTGAATAAATAAAATAAAAATTTTGTTTTTGGTTTTTTGTCGTTTGCAATAGCCTACTTTCAATGAAAGATCACTAATAGAGAGTATAGGTTGCTTCTGGTGATTGGATTTGTACTTCAATATAATGAAGCTCCTCCAAGTTTAAGAATAGCCTTACAATAGTGTTTTTTTTTTTTTTCTCTCTCTCTAATTAACTCTCTATTTAACAAGCATTGTACACGTACAATGAAATCCGTTCTTCCTGTTGCAGGACAGACTGAATGTTTTCTGCTTTGCTACAATTGTGGGGTCAGTTTGTGCCTGGAGGTCACTGCTGCGTGCTTGAAAGCGTGGGAAGCAGCATGATGGAGGATTCCGCGTTGGACTTAAAGCTTTTCACACTGCGCAATATGGTACATTCACTAAATAACATTGGATTTGCGTAAAAATAAGTTAATTCTCAATTGATAATTGTTATTGTGTATGATATAGTCTTGTGAAAGTAATAAGTATGGGCTATACCTGTGAGAGAAATTACTGATAGTCTATAAAATGAGTAAGATCGCTGTGGTTGCACGGCATGTTTCAAGTCAAGTAAACATTGACAACCAACACCGTTCATCACAGCCCAAAACAAACGAACTCAGTCAGCAGGAGGGGGGTGGGGTTGGTTGGGGTTAGTTCTGTAGTGGCGTGTGGGGAGTGATGAATAATACATGTGTGGGAATCTCTGAGGTCTTTCATATGCACAGTGTCTTTATGAGGTGGTATCCAACTTGCTGAGCAGGTTTAGATAGGACCTGAGCATCATTTGGTTTTGTAGGACAACTTTGAGAGACGGTTTGATCCACCACACTCAAATGTTGACTTCTGTATAGAGACATATGTTTATTAGTTATATAACTTAATTTCAGAGGAAGTTGCAGTAACTCAAAAAAAAAAGAGATGCAAAAACTGTTGCGTTAATTTTATTTATTTTGTTCGTTGTCATTAACAATATTTTTTTAGAGCTATGGAAATATAAATTCTTAGAGAAATGTTAGCCTAATGTCATAACCATACTAATATTGAACCATCTCGTTTTATGTTTGTCTAAAATCCCAATACAAGAGGCCAGACCATCCGTAAAGGCTCCGTGTCTTGCTTAGAACATGTTTGATAGGCTGTGTGTTATTAGAGTTGTGGGAATTACACATGTGTTACCAGGACTTGACAAAAAAAACATTTTGGAAAGTTTTGGAGACATCACAATATTTTTTTTTTTTTTTTGCAGCCTACTTTACAATGCACCACACCAGAAAGCAAAGACAATATCTGCAGGAGAAGGGTTGGGCCATTATCCAAACCACTAAAATATCCAATAGTTTGTGTGTTGTCCAGAGGCATAACGTCAGTGTTACGGCAATCTCTCCGTTACCACCAGACGTTTCTGAAAGACAGAACTTTAGTGCAAACGCGTAATAAAAATCGCTTTAAAACAACGTTTAACACGAGATGCTCTAGAGGGTTTTTAATAGGGTCTGCCTCCATGTAAGGGATTGTGTCTAGTTACTAGGCCGTCATCCACTTTGTCATTATTCAAACTAATCGCAGGTTTATATTAAATTTACACTCTAGAAATCCATATTGAGCCCTGTAAATATAATTCTGCGGCTAAAGCACACGCATTAAAGTTCGCCACAAGCACCAGGCAGAAGTGAAGTAGCCTAATAATTGTGAAGAAAAAAGGGACATTTTAATATTTTATTAAATAAAACAAATGTTTTCTTGTCGGCTGTGCAAGATGATATAGTCAACAGTGCTTAGCACTCTCTCCCACATGGACGTGCCTTTAAAGAGGGAAATGCAAGCCTTCACATCAGTAACATGATGCTTTACGTTTTGGAATGGATTGCGTTTAATAAAGACATTAACCAGCTTTCTGTAGATATAGTTCTCATGTTATGAGACACCACACAATGGAAGGGGATAGGTTATTATGCAGGAAAACACAGTTTCAAGTGATCGACGGAAGGGCGCCTCTCTGTTCTATGACGATGCGCCATTAGTAATTGTCGCACGAAACACTGAATCGGAATGAATATTAATTCACATTTCTGCCCCCATATCTGACCCCCCCACACTTACAACGTAAAATTATTTTTTACATGCAATTTATCCAAATAAAACCAAACAAGATTTGTAATGAAGATAAAACACCCATAAGAATAAATGCTGCACATTGCACTCAGCATTCACTCGCGGCCGGGCAAAATTATTTGCAGCTCTGACCATTTTGAACACCTGCATTTTAAATGCGGCTGACAACAGATTATAAGTTTTTTACTTAAAATTATATAAAAAGCAGCAAGTAAAGAAGGTCCCACCGTTAAAAATCACTGAACGTTGTCCAAATAATGAAAGCTCGCTTATTACATCGTGTGTTGTATTTTGTTGATTATAATGACGGTTAAGAGGAACTTGAGTTTAAACGTGAGGACGTTTTTATTTAATCCGTCAATTCTTAGAGTTTCAATGATGTAGCTAAATCCTGCAGGGCTTTAATTTATTTGTTATCTTGTTTTTAATTAGGCCTAATTATAATGGGAGCGGTAAATATACAGTGCCTCACGTTTTACTAAAATAAAGGACAATAATTCATAAAAACATGCAACAATTTCTTTACTCAGGTACAGCCAAATATATTTTTTCCCAATAAGTTATCTGTCAAAAATAAATGACAGAGGTATACAAAAACCAAAAAAAAAATGCATGTTGTTTTCTTAAAGGATCTTTAAGAATATAAATGTAAAAATATAGGCCTAATAATATGAGGAATATTGACATTTTGGGCATTTTTAATCCATGTAGCCTACGCTCACTAAAATAGGCTACCCACTTTTAATGCTCCGATGCAGAATGGTAAACCGCAACAACTTCTTTTGAATAATCCCTAACACATTAATTCATATAATATAAATAATATGTACTGCTACAACCTATTAAATGTGTCAAATCTAAAATATGGTTTAATTAACCATGCTAGCTTAGAGAAAATATAAGACACCGGCTACAGGCACAGGCTTGACATTTATCCTGCGTAAAATTCAGTTCTGAAGAAATGTACATAAACTCATCAAGTTACCAACACTTCCATCCTGGGAATAGTACATATTCTTAGAGACAGGGTTTTTCTTTCAATTTTTCCCGGACTGCAAGCAGTCAAAATGTAAACACATTCAGCGAAGGCAAAACTGCCGTTAGTATGTGCGAAAATGTTGCTTTGATGCGCGTTGTTTGATAACCAGTCGTGACGTAAAAGTGACACTCAGCGGTCAAAAAGCTGCAAATGCACACTGTCGCCGGACCGCATGGTTTGGCGGCAGAGGTAGAGAACCAACGCTTGGGTGTGGCCCACACCTACTGTAAGAGAGTTCTAGAGGAGTGGGACTCTTCACACAGCGCGTTGCAGTATGTGTCCTAATTACAAATCTATTCCGGATACCCTGTATTTCGGCATCTGTCAGCACATTTGTACACAATTCGGGCTCTTTATTAGTTTACAATGTGTCTTACTCTACATCACTGAAAATTTACAGCTACTTACATTATAATATAAGAGGGGGACACACTGTAAAAGCAAAAATAACATTGCTATCTATGTTAGCACTAGTCTCTCTGGACATTAGCATCAAAATTAACTAAGTTCCTGTTAAAATTCAAGTACAAAACGTCTTCACAAAAACTCCTTCCCACCAGCAAACACAATCTGACACCACCCGGGGCTGTCACTTACCTCGGCTTTTCATAAAATTGATTTTAATATAACTTTTTGTATATTGTTTTGTTTTAATGTAAAGGTTTTTGTAATAAAAAATTTTACATAAAAGACAATTAGGTAAGTTAAATGTATTGTTGTTAGGCTGTTATTGTATATACTTTATATAACTGAACTATCCAGTTCGTTATTTAAAGCCCCAAATGCATGAGCAGACATAATAAGCATTTATGTGCAGTCCGCAGGGCAGAATGATGTGCTTTAAAGCAATCTCTCTTCTGGAGGCATACGTAACAGCCTAGCACCCGCAATGAGATGCATCATAAACAGTGTACAACACCAAAAAAGGAGAAAAAGATCTTCAGTGCGCAACAACACTTACTGTATTGCTGTGTAATACTGTCCACAACAGAGGTGCAATTGAGGTTTCATTCAGTCTCCACTACTCCTGGAGTACTCTTGTTGAATAGTGAATGACTTGTTGTACAATTTTAATTTGTCTTCTGTGAAATGTAAATATCTCATGCAGCTTCCGAAGGGCATATGTAAACTTTGAAACTGGATCATTTGTGTAAATTCAGTTATTTTCCTGTTATATGGGATCTGTACTGGTAAAACTTCTGTTTATGTAACAGGCGGCTGTCTTCAGGACAATATTGGAATAAATAAGTAGTGCCAATTGTTATTATGATCTTCTCTCTTTTTATTTTAGAAAATGATCATCGATTAACTCATCACATCATCACTATGAACTAACAAGTTTTGTCGCCCATCTCATTGCTTTCTGTTCACCTTTCGGTCTTGTTTGACTCTTCAGTCATCAGTGTATGGGACTTCAGAAAGTGATTCCATTATAAATTACTGAATGATAAACCTAATCTGAATGAAACCACACAGACTCGTGTGTGGTGTGGTTGCAGGTATAGCCCTACAATAAATTTGGGGAGCAAAAAAATGGGGACAAAATATGGCAATATTCAAAATCTTTGTCCTTGTGAGGACATTTTTTGGTTCCCATGATGAAAACAGCTTGTACAGAATGATTTTTTTTTTCAATCAAAAGTAGCAGAAAGTTTTGTGTGAGGTTTTGTGTACAAACTGTATTTTACATTTTTATATGTAAATGTAAAAAACAGTTTGTACCATATAAAAACCATTACGCCTATGGAATCAACCCATAAAACATGGAAACTCAATGTGTGTGTGTGTGTGTGTGTGTGTTGTGTGCTGCGGACCGTGTAAAAATGTGTGTGTGTGCGGATGTGTGATGTGTGTGTGTGTATTGACATGTGGTCTGGGCTATGGAATTGGTTTACAGACAATTAGTTTTTCCTCACATGACTTATAGCAGATTGTCAGCAGGAGGTAGAAAGAAAGCCCACAGAGTTTATTTGTTTTTCTGGAATGGTTTTGCTTGAATTATGCAGAGAAACACCCATAGTTCTGTGGGTGAAAAGATTAAACAGTCCTGATTCAGAGGAAGACAAAGAAGTATCTACAAATACTGTCATTTTTTCAAGGTGAGTGACTAAATATTGCATTTTAATTTAGTGATAACACCCATAGTTCTGTGGGTGAAGATATTCATTGCAGGTTTAAACTAATGATAACTAAACAGGGACATTATGAAGTGCTTCTCAAATGTGGATTCCAGTAATCATAGCATATTCATGCAGTTTAACTAATATAACTAAATTTGTTTGTTTGTTTTTTTCTTATTTTATCTTTGTGTTTTTTTTTTTTTTTTATTTTATGAGTTTGGTTGTTTGTTATTATTTTCCTGGTTGTTGTATGTTTTCCAAGTTTTTTGTAAATAATTTTTTTTCAATCATTTTTTTTTTCACTCACTTTTTTGTTTGTTACATAATAATTTATTTATTGTTTTTTATCATTCAGTTAATGTTTATTGTAAATGTTTATGTCGATTTTTTTTTTTTATTACCTGTTTGTGGGGTTGAAAGTGTAAAAAGTGTAATATACAAACAGCAACTGTGATCTTATCTAGTTGTCTTAATTATAGTGAACCGCAGAAATATCGCTTGTAAATATTGTAGAACCATAATAGGAATATAGGTTCTGAATGGAACTATCGCTCATCTCACAGCAGCTGTTCAGCGTGAAAATCTTTTAATTCGTAACGCGCCTACTACGCCAGCACCCCCAATTATGGGACTCATCAGCTGGAACAAGTGCAAACCTACCTAACTTAAAATGTGTAACAGTGATCCTTACTCAGGTGTTACACATGACATAATTGTCATGTGGTTGAAGGCTGGTCCCTATTGGAAAGAAGAACCCTTTTTGGCTGTACTTTTTATCAAACCAGAGTGTGATTAATGCTTGCAAAAAGTAAGTCTCCAACACAGTTATAGAACAGTGAAGAGGCCTTGAATTTTTTTTTACCTGACTTTTTTTAATATAAAAAAAGTAGACATGTGAAATCAGTTTTTACTGTGTTGAAGCAATCTAAGAAATTATGTATTGGGTTGAAAGTCAAATGTCTTATGAGATTCTATTTAAAATCTGAAGGAAGAAAATTGATATCCATGTGAAAATGAGGATTCCTGTAACACCCTTTTCTTGAAGAACTATGTCTTAGTCCCCCTCCCCCCACCAATATAAAAAAAAAATATTTACACCAAACTCGCTACTTGAAGGGTGAGCAGATCTAATCGAGACGCACTGGCTATAGGGTGTCAGGCATTAAAACAATACCACTGCAACAGTATCTTTTTTCAAGTCATAACCGCACTTAGACAGAAACTTTAAACATCATATAAGGTAATTTATTGAGCACTCAGCCAAAATACAATACAGAATTCAATTGGAGTAGAAGAAACAATACCCACCAGCTTTAACTTTGTATGCGCAATAACAGAACATCCTGAGATTGCTAGAATATTGCAGGCATTTACAATGAATTACAATGAAAATACATGTGATGTGCTGATGGCATCCGTATAGAGAATGGTACATAAATAAATGCGCCATAAAGTCAAGTAAATACTCTATTCAATATAGATGGGTACGACACATGATAAGCCATGAATCCCCCAGTAATAGCGAGATGGATTTGCACTCACAAACAGATGGTAATCCGGCCAAATTCAGGCACATTCCAAATAGCAACACCCACACACAAGCGCACAATAGTGGGGCAGAAAAATGTGAAAGATGTACAGACCCACGAAACGGTGGAGCATGACAGCAAGATGCAAGAAAGCGATCACTAAGTTCGCCTCCATCAGATGACAGGTGCTCAGAGCGCGCGATCACGAGCCAGTCACCAGAGAGTGCCAGACTTTAAATAAAAACAATCTTCCGCCTATCTTTCACCTTTAATTAATTTTTTTTGTGGATCTGCCCTCATTCTGTTTGTGACACTGTATGCTAAGCAAACCATGCCATTTTTTTTACTACCAAGATGCAGTTTCTGAGTTTGAGTTATTCCATAACGGGATACACAAGCAATTCTGTCCCTTAAGAACTGAAACATAAAACAGCAAAATTATCATCCATATTACAACATCATTATTGCTTCCGTTGGACTAAACGTGCTCCATGAGATTTCGTTCAGTGGACTTCTCTTAACTTTCTAACTAAACTGGGATTTACAGCTGTGATCGTGTTTATGACTCCGCGTTATTACAACGAATCTGGTGTGTACTGCGTCTTTCATTCTTCATGTTTTGATGTGTACTGCTTTTACACAAATTTAGCAAATACATTCTTTATAGCTTTCCATTGAAAAACAGCTGATCTGTCAATCAATGCTTGAGGCTTAGATCTTTATAATGATAGATAGTTTGTCAAGATTAAATTTGTCCCGTTTCTTTTAATCTATTCGTAAATATTGACCCGTGCAAACAAGGGGAGTTGAGGACGCCCGCGTTTTGATTTAAAGTTAAATATTTGCTGCATAGATCCCTGCAATAAAACTGCAAATTATTAAAAACTTTTGCTTTTTCTCTTGTCTAACAGTCCATTAAAGACAATGGAATCTGTTTTAGAGCTGCTTTATAAAACTCTAGATGACCTGGATCAAGAAAATCTGAAAAGATTTAGGAGTCTTTTAAAACAAGATGGGCGCATTGGAGCTGGTAAACTGGAGAATGCTGATGTCACTGATATAGTGGATAGGATGGCGGACAATTATGGACCAGAAAAAGCTGTGAAGATCACGCTGAACATCCTGAGGAAGATGAATCAGAACCAGCTGGCTATAGAGTTACAGAACAAGAACACTGAAGGTAATAAAGGTAAAAGTACTGATCACAGAGATATCCAGATGCAGCCATAAAAGTACGTCATATATACAAAACCTGATTCCAAAAAAGCTGGGACACTGTACAAATTGTGAGTAAAAAAGGAATGGAATAATTTACAAATCTCATAAACTTATATTTTATACACAACAGAATATAGATAACATATCAAATGTTGAAAGGGAGACATTTTGAAATGTCATGCCAAATATTGGCTCATTTTGATTTCATGAGAGCTACATATTCCAAAAAAAGCTGGGACAGGTAGCAATAAGAGGCCGGAAAAGTTAAATGTACATATAAGGAACACCTGGAGAGCCATTTTTGTAAATTATTAGGTCAATTGGCAACATGATTGGGTATAAAAAGAGCCTCTCAGAGTGGCAGTGTCTCTCAGAAGTCAAGATGGGCAGAGGATCACCACTCCCCCAATGCTGCCACGAAAAATAGTGGAGCAATATCAGAAAGGAGTTTCTCAGAGAAAAGTTGCAAAGAGTTTGAAGTTATCATCATCTACAGTGCATAATATCATCCAAAGATTCAGAGAATCTGGAACAATCTCTGTTCGTAAGGGTCAAGGCCGGAAAACCATACTGGACGCTCATGATCTTCGGGCCCTTAGACGGCACTGCATCACATACAGGAATGCTACTGTAATGGAAATCACAACATGGGCTCAGGAATACTTCCAGAAAACATTATGGGTGAACACAATCCACCGTGCCTTTCGCCGTTGCCGGCTAAAACTCTATAGGTCAAAAAAGAAGCCATATCTAAACATGATCCAGTAGCGCAGGCATTTCTCTGGGCAAAGGCTCATTTAAAATGGACTGTGGCAAAGTGGAAAACTGTTCTGTGGTCAGACAAATCAAAATTTGAAGTTCTTTTTGGAAAACTGGGACGCCATGTCATCCGGACTAAAGAGGACAAGGACAACCCAAGTTGATATCAGCGCTCAGTTCAGAAGCCTGCATCTCTGATGGTATGGGGTTGTATGAGTCCGTGTGGCATGGGTTACACATCTGGAAAGGCACCATCAATGCTGAAAGGTATATCCAAGTTCTAGAACAACATATGCTCAAATCCAGACGTCGTCTCTTTCAGGGAAGACCTTGCATTTTCCAACATGACAATGCCAGGCCACCTACTGCACCAATAACAACATCATGGATGCGTAGAAGACGGATCCGGGTAACATTTGGCGCATCATAAAGAGGAAGATGCGAGAAAGAAGACCTAAGACAGTTGAGCAACTAGAAGCCTGTATTAGACAAGAATGGGACATCATTCCTATTCCTAAACTTGAGCAACTTGTCTCCTCAGTCCCCAGACGTTTGCAGACTATTATAAAAAAGAAGAGGGGATGCCACACAGTGGTAAACATGACCTTGTCCCAACTTTTTTGAGATGTGTTGATGCCATGAAATTGAAAACTTATTTTTCCCTTAAAATTATACATTTTCTCAGATTAAACATTTGATATGTAATCTATGTTGTATTCTGAATAAAATATTGAAATTTGAAACTTCCACATCATTGCATTCTGTTTTTATTCACAATTTGTGTATATATATACACCACTATTTCCAGAATGAGTCCGATACAGATACTTTTATTTTTGTACTTGCATGACCGGTGTCTGAAGCATGAGTCTAAACACTACAACAAACTTGACATTGGCAGGCGGAAGCCTATGATGTCATAACTGGTGCAGCCGAGAGTATAAAAGAGCACCTGTGAAATATGTCATGCACTTCTTGTCTGAAGGAGATGTTTGCAGGGATGCCTGAAACATGGCAAAGGGACTGTTCTCAGGGAACCATGGTTACATGTGTAACCTAAGAAGTTCCCTTTCGAAGGGAACTCGGACCGCATCCCCTAGGGGTTGCTATGGGGATGGAATACCCATGCCGCCATGCTGAAGGGATGAGTTCCCCATTGGCTGATCTAAATCAAAGGACTCAAAAAAGTCCTCATCCCTAAGGTACACCAGCAACAATCATAGACTGGAGCTTCTCAAGAAAGGAGGCCACAAAAGGAAGACTCTAGAGAGGAAGCCTAACTACGTTAATATTCGGGCCAGTGTCCGAGGAGGCTCACAGAGGGCCTGACACTCAGAACTTGTGTAGGACCACTGTAAAGAGTGGAGGCCTCAAAAGGGAGGCCTAGAACTATAACATAACTCATTAAAAAAAACTCACAACATGTCCACACTGGTGTGGAGCGATCCGACAAAAGACAATAGAACCCAGTGATGTTGTCTACACTGGAAGTGGTGCGATGCAACACATATATATATATTTAAATACCTAAAACAGCAGCATTGATGGAAATATAGACTAGAAAAGATATTTATGCTTGCTCTGTCCTACGTCCATGACACTGACTCACTGTGAAGTTACATTACATTTAGTCATTTAGCAGAGGCTTTTATCCAAAGCGACTTACAAATGAGGACAATGGAAGCAATCAAAAACAACAAAAGAGTAATGATATATAAGTGCTATAACAAGTCTCAGTTAGCTTAACGCAGTACACGTAGCAAGGGCTTTTAAATAACATAATAAATAAAAAGAAAACAGATAGAATAGAAAAAGAATAGAGCAAGCTAGTGTTAGAGGTCTTTTTTATAATTGTATAATAAACAAAAAGAAAATAGATAGAATACAAAAAGATTAGAAAGGTTGAAAGGATCAGGAGAGAGTTAAGCCCGGGTGGGACCAATCACTGTGACTGCATTGCAAAAAGCATGCAATTAACCTCAAGTGCGCTAGTTCAAATGAGAACAGACGTGAATGCATCGCTATAAGCTCCTAAAAATCCTTCGAGAGCAGAATGCGCTCTTGCAAACACTAACTACTATCCCTCAGATGAGAGCAGAAAGGAAAAAGTTCCTTACCCGTATCTTGAAGTCAGGCTCGTGAATGCATACTGTCACGGGGTGAAGAATCACACGACAAGGAGTGCTCAGTAAATGCCCCGGAGGGTGGATTTATTTACAAGTGAGTGTGATTTAAGAGAAAGGTCCAGGTGGGTGTGCTCCGCTTGCCGTGAGTGCTCTCTTCCTTCGTCCCAGTGCAGTGGGTCTGTGCTGTGCTGCTGTGGGGCTGATCGGTCATAGCTGTTGTCTGTGGGAGAAATGAGAGGGCGAGTAAATGCTCAGTCTCATGGAGAAGTGTCTCCAAGGTGGCAGGGCTTGCGTGGCTTATGTAGCCACCGCCTGATGAGCTGCAGGTGTGACCGATCAGCCTGTGATGAGGACGGGCAGGTGATCCTTGCTTGTTTCCAGGGCAACGCTGATGAAGCTTTGGGACGCTCGTCACCCCCACCGGCGTCATCCTGGTCCTGTTGATGATTTGAGACAGTAGGGGAGAAATAGGGGGGGGTGGGGAGTGACCCCTAACAGACCTGCAAAAGCTGCCCAGATCCGAGAGAGGCTGTCAGCGTTGGCGTTCGAGGCTCCAGCCCGATGACACATCACGAAGCGGAAGTCCTGAAGTGCGAGGAACCATCGGGTCACAATCGTAGTACCGCAGCTATAGGACTACCCACTTGATGGCCAGGGCCTCTTTTTCCACAGACGGCGTACGCAGCTATAGGACTACCCACTTGATGGCCAGGAGCTTGATATAAAATGACAGGATGCTCCTCACCTTCCTGGATCTGTGACAGGACAGCTCCCAGTCCCTGTGTCGGAGGCATCCGTCTGCAGCAGGAAAGGGCAGCTAAAGTCCGGGGCTCTGAGAACGGGCTCCGAGGTGAGGGCACCCTTCACCCTCTGAAAGGCTTCTTCCACTGCTGTTGGCCAGGAATCTTCTCCGAGCCCTGCCAGCTGGCCCCTTCCTGGTTAAGTCTGTCAGGGAGGCGGCTAAAGAGGAGAAGTTAGGGATGAAGCAGCGATAATATCCCGCCAACCCTAAAATGGCTCGCACCTGGGTCTTGGTCTCGGGTCTCTGAGATTAGGGTACCGCCTCCACCTTCTTCTCCTGTGGTCAGATGAGACCCCGTCCAACTTGGAAACCCAATTACTGGTGCCCTCGTGAGTTAATTTTGGTATTTGGTGGGTTGGTGGGTTTTTCGATGGTTTGTAGTGAGTAAGTATGTTGTTTTTATGTTTATTATTGGATTTTTTGTTTCTAAACGAAACATGGCTAGAAGACAGCTGCAAAGCAGCCCCTCCTAACTTTACTTTCATGAGTGTCTGCAGGACTGTTAGGAGAGGTGGAGGTGTATCTGCTCTATTTAACCCTCTGAAGTCGATGCCCACATATACGCGTGTTGAGGCATTTTCTCCTGATAACCCTGAAAAGAACTTAAATTACACTTTCAGTTTTGATCGTACAGAGAAGAGCAATACATCAATCGAATCTGTAAAGGGTCTACTTTTATTTGTATCCACACATAATAACAACAAAACTTTGTGCATTTATAAAATAAGGAAAACAAACAATGTGCGCTGTCTCTAGCCTTGGTCTGCGGTGATCTTCATACAGAAACGCATCATTAAAATGAACTGTAACTCAGTGAATACTCAACACAGAGACATGAGAGATAGATCTATAGAAAGCTTGACATGTCTACTTTTAGATTAAGCAAGTGCTACCAAAAACAAATATTATGTGATAAAGTAATCCATATGAAAATAATGCGATGTCCCTGCTTTCCGCTTTCATTTATTATATCTAATTATATCTATTGCGTAAGTGTTGATAGGTGCTTATTGAGATTTTGATATTGTAGTTTTGGGGGTTGAGGCGGGCTAATGAGATCATAAGAGGAAAGAGAATGTAGTTAATGTTTTTTTAAATGGTACTTCCCTTCACCACCTCCTCGCTTCGCGCTGAGAGGAATCAGATATATTTCACCTCAATAAGACCGCTGAGAGGAATAAGATTTGGATTACCTCAGAAAGAAGAACGAAGCAGCTTGACCCAGCAGAGATAAACATCTCTGTAAGTCTTTTTTATTATTAATCTACTTGTATTAGTTTTCATACAACTTGTACACATTTTACTAGTTTTTATTTTTTAGAATTTTTTATTAATTATTATTTGTGTATTAATGTGTAACATTATGAAATTTCATTTACATCATCTCAATGTTTCACCATGACAGGATGACAGCAATACGATATAAAAGTAATATGAGTTATAATGTTGCTAGCTTAATGTCAGTAAGAATGATTAGATAAAACTTTACTGTGATAGCTATTCTCTGTTCAAGAATATAGCCATTTATGTTTATAGCTATATATCTTGAATAGGCCTTCATACAAAGCATGCTTGTGTTTCCAATAATGTAACTAAGCTTCTGTTCATCAATATATGCTCTGGTGTAAATATTTATATGCTATATTCTTGAAACCCCGTCATTGGTGTTTGCAAGTGTCCTAAGGGGTAAAAAACAAAGTCATCAATAACCTGTAAATATCACTGACAATAACTGTGCTATGTGGTAATTCTTTTTTTTTCCTATAAATTACTAATAGTATCAGTGACCATCACAATAATGTTAATCTATTGCTAGTTTATTTGCGTAAACAGCATGCTTGCATTTTTTTATTTTCTAGATAAATAATAACCTGTTGCAAAGCAAGCCAATGCAAATAAGCAGCCCACTCAGGAACATGGAACACAGCTAAGACCAAAAAAGTATGTCCTTCAGAGCACAATAAACAATATACATTTTGGAAAAAATGCCAGGTATGTGGACGTTCATTTATATATTTCACATGACACATGTGCCTGCATTTATTTTATCCAAAATACCGAGCAAGTTGCATTTGCTAAGAGCAGTAATATTGTGACAATATTTTTTACTATTTAAAATAAACTGCTTTCTATTTGAATATATTTTAAAATGTAATTTATTCCTTTGATCAAATCTAAATTTTCAGCATCATTACTCTAGCTTACTCCAAGTGTAACATATACATACACTATACCATTTAAACAGCTGGGAGTCATATATATATAAAAAAAAAACATTACAATTTGAAGCCTCGTAGATTACAATTTGCATTAGACGGAGTATCTTTACTTCCTCTACTGTCAAAAATCTGGGCTGTTTATATTAGACATACTTGTCTTTTGAAAAACTTCCCTCATTTCGCCAAAAATTCCCATATTTACAAAAACAGCATTCTTCAAAATCTGGGAGAACAACTGTGCCTAGCTCGAACAACTGTTACGCCTGTCGTTTTATCTTGATCGTCTCAAACATGCGCTAGTTTCTCATCCCGTCGCGTTCATGACCTCTAGACTGGACATTGTAATGCAACTGCTAGGGGGATGTTCCTGCATCCCAATAAACTAGTTACAGGTAGTCCAAAATGCGGCGGCTATAGTCCTTACCAGGTCAAGATACCATATTAATCATATTACCCCAAATTGTTGACCGTCTCTGCACTGGCTACCTATATAGTTTCCGTAACTCAGTTTCAAAATAAGGATTACCGTACGTATAAGGCCCTTAAGAATATCTTGCATCCTGCATACCTAAACTAGTCTTCTTCGTACCAAACGCTACAACCCATCCACGCTCCCTTAAGGTACCATACCTGCTGGAACTTTTTGATGGTCTGTATCCTAGCGTGATAGCAAAGTCCGCCTAAAGGAGGCTAGAGCTTTGTTCACTTTCTTTGGCTCCCACAACTGCGTGGTAATAGCCTTCTGATTAATGCTTTGGGGGTTCCAGACGAACTTCCCCTGTTTAAATCTAATTAAAAACTACACCTCTTTTGGCCACAGGCATCTCAAAATAATTCATCTCACATAATTTTGGACTGCAGTTAATCTTATCAAAATGCGCATATTTTCTTTATCTTGGTTAAAAAACTAATTAATTTTTTTGGCTGGAACCAGCTGTAACCTAATTATGTCTCAGATTTGTTTCTCTGTTTGCGGAGGTTTCCACAAGCTCCAGTCCTGGATCCAGCAACACCTGAGGATAGATTGATTCCAACCCCTCACTGGGACCACTGCAGATGATGCAACTCAGAACAACATCAGAACTAAACCGCCACATTTTGCTACAAGTTTGATTGCATAATTGCTGTTAATAGTGTTAATCATCTGTTTGTTTACATCTTTTATTGATTTTTCTGAACATTTCTGCCGTATGCACATAAACTGACAGTCATCACTGATAAGCTACTACTACATATTGTAGAAACTGAATTTCCTGTAAAGTTGCTTTGCAATGATTTGTATCGTAAAAAGCGCTATACAAATAAACTTGAATTGAATAAACTTTATATATATAAAAAAATAACAAATCAGAATATTAGAATGATCTCTGAAGGATCGTGTGACTAAAGTAATGATGCTAAAAATTCAGCTTTGAAAGTCAGCTTTGATTGTTCCTAATAAGCTGTTTAACTGCATTCAATCTCAAGTTATTTTGTGGGATAATTAAATTTATTCTAAATAAACTACAAACCTAAAAATAGATACATTTATTTTGTCCTCACATTCTTTCTTGTAACTCTTCCCTCTCAGTCACACACCTGACTGAAAGGCTCATTATGCAGCTCATTATGCGGGTCTTTGTCTTCTCAGGTGTGAATCACAAAAATATTCATGATAGTTGACGCCTACTCGCATATGCCCTTTTGAAACAAAAAGTGTCATAGAAAATTTAAATCAATCTATTGTTTTCTGTGAGTGAGTAAACAAGATGATTTTCACATCATTTTGAACCAAAATTTCTAGGCTAGGTGTGCTCCATGGTTGACAGTCTTGTGAACAAATGTTCTCTAGGTGTTTTCTGACCTTATTTCAGTGACCAAGAAATTGTAGTTTTTTACTAACCATGCATAAACGTTGTTTTCTCAAAAACACAATCATGTACATACATGCTATTTGCATATTATTGTAGCCCAGTTTGTACTGATAACAGTGTTATTAGACTTTAGTCATGTATCTATTTATAAGCAACTGAAAAAAGCACAAAAGTCAGGGGATGTCAAAACTTCTCCAGGCCCCCAAAACCCCCTAGACTTCAGAGGGTTAAAGGGGATGTCAAAACTTCTCCAGGCCCCCAAAACCCCCTAGACTTCAGAGGGTTATATTGTGGTTGTGGTGAAAGGTGCTCCACACATTCTGTTTATCATTATTTACAGACCTCTAAAATACTCTCCAGCCTTTGTTGAAGAGGTCACATAAATGTTATCAATGATTTCCTCAGAGTTTGAGTGTTTTGCTATTGCAGGGGATTTTAATATTCACATAGATAATGCAGAAAACAAAACTACAAAAGAAATGATAACAGTTCTAAACACTTTTGACCTGATTCAGCATGTGCATGGACCCACACACAAAGGTGGACACACCCTAGATTTAATCATCAGTAGGGGTCTAAACATTTCATCCATTGTTATTAAGGACGTAGTACTATCTGATCACTTCTGTATTTTCTTTGATATATTGATCTCTGCTACCACTGACTCTAGATCTGTCTCTGTCAGAAGGAGATGCATTAATGAGAACACTAGTGTGCTGTATATGGAGGCTATATGTTTAACACCAAGCATTTCTGCAGACTCTGTTGATATTCTCCTTGATTCCTTTAACTCAAAAGTTAGGAATGTTATTGATGATATTACTCCAATAATAGTCAGTAAGAAAACAGACAGAAATCAGTTTGGAGTAGATCAACAGCAGTTCAGACTATGAAAAGACAATGCAGAAAAGCCGAGCAGATGTGGCGAAAGATGAAACTTGAAATTCACTATAGCATCTATAAAGACAGCCTTCATGCTTTTGATGTGAAACTAGCCACAGCTAGACAGAATTTCTTTTCAAACCTTATAAATAGTAACTTAAACAACACTTGTACTCTTTTTGCCACTGTTGAGAGACTGAGAAACCCCCCAAGTCAGATTCCCAGTGAAATGTTCTCAGACAGCAAATGCAATGAGTTTGCTTCCTTCTTTTCTGAGAAGATCATCAATATCAGGAAGGCGATAAGCACTTCCTCAAGCAATGCAGAGGTCAGACAGACTTGGCTGGAAAAAGATACTATGATAGTGCAAGCACCTAAAATCGTCAACCTGCTATCTTGACACACTTCCCACATCTTGTGTGTGCTTAACTGTTTAGAAGCAGATCTCTTAGTTTCTGGGACATTTCCAAAATCCCTGAAAACTGCAGCTGTTAAGCCCCTCCTGAAAAAGAGCAATCTTAATAACACCATTTTGAGCAATTATAGACCGATATCTAATCTTCCTTTTATAGGCAAAATTATAGAAAAGGTAGTTTTTAATCAGCTGAACAAATACTTAAACTCAAATGGATACCTGGACAATTTTCAATCTGGTTTCCAAACGCATCACAGTACAAAGAGAGCACTCATTAAGATAATAAATGATATTTGCTTAAATTCTGACTCTGGCAAAATATCAGTGCTGGTATTGCTAGATCTCAGTGCTGCGTTTGACACTGTGGATCATAACATACTACTAGAGAGACTGAAAAACTGGGTCGGGCTTTCTGGGATGGTACTCAAATGGTTCAGGTCATACTTAGTCACATAGTCACATTTAAAACATTAGTCACATTTAAGTCTAGAATCAGAACTCATCTGTTTAGCTGTGCATTTATTGACTGAGCACTGTACGATGTCTGAACTGTTTGCACTGTATTTTACTTATTTACTGTATTTAATGTAAAATCATTTTCTATTTTTAACTGTATTAAATTCATTTTAAATAAGTCCATTTTTAAATAATTTCCAAAGTTTTAAAATTGCTTGTTTTATTTTTATTATTTTTCTTCATGATTATTTTACTTTCTTTTAGGTAAAGCACTTTAAATTACCATTGTATACGAAATATGCTATATAAATAAACATGCCTTGCCTTGACTTGGCTCGGCTCCATGGTCTTCCCATGCCTCGGAGTGGATTATGACGTCGTCCAGATAGGCGGCGCCATAGGACTGATGGGTCCGCAACAGGATGTCCATCATCCGCTGAAACGTGGCGGTCGCCCCATGGAGGCCAAAGGGAAGGGTCCGGTACTGCCAGTGGCCACTAGGGGTCTTGGGTGTAGCATTCTCAGAAAGGGGTACCTGCCTATAGCCTTTGGTGAGGTCCAACGTCGAGATACACCTGGGCCTTCCCAGTCGCTCCAACAGCTCATCCACCCGAGGCATGGGGCAAATCAGAAACCTTGTTGAGGCGGCGGAAGTCATTGCAGAAACGGAGGGTGCCGTCCGGTTTCGGGACCATCATGATTGGGCTAGACCACGGGCTGCGTGATGGTTCTATCACCCCCAACTTCAGCATTTGTTGTATTTCCTCAACAGTAGCTTGCAGACGTGCCTCAGGGACGCGGTAGGGCCATTGCCTGATGACGACCCCTGGCGGCATCCGAATGTCATGCTGCAGGACGCTGGTCTGTCCAGGAAGAGAGGAGAACACATCGTTCAGGTGCTGCAGCTCCCTCTTCTGGGCAGCCGAAAGGTGGGGATTGATGTCGACAACTATGGGATCAGAGACAGCGAGGGCTGCGAGCTGGCATCTAGTCCCAACCCACTTCTTCAGCAGGTTGATGTGGTAGAGCTGCTCGGCTCTCCTCCTTCCTGGCTGACGCACACAGTAAGTCAACGGCCCAATCCTTTCCAGCACCGTGTAGGGACCCTGCCAGGTGGCCAGGAACTTGAACGCAGCATTGGGGACTTGGACCATGACTCTGTCTCCAGGCTGGGACTCCCATGGTTAGACTGCCCACAGTTGTAGTTTGCGCTGTTGAGCCTGCTGCGCTTTACTGAAGTGTTTCTGGACTAATGGCATGACTCGGTCGATCCTTTCCCTCATCTGCTTTACGTGCTCGATAAACCGAGCGATGGGCCGCCAGCTGTTTTTCCCCCAGCCTCTTTCCGCCACATCCAGGAGGCCCGCGGGGTTGCCAGCCAAAGAGGTGCTCGAAGATGTTGAAGCTAGTTGAGGCCTTGAGGAACTTCGTGGATCCCAAAGAGGACGTGGGGGGTCAAAAGGTCCCAGTCACATTTGTTCTCCATGACCATTCATCTCAACATCTGCTTCAGAGTCTGATTAAAGCGTTTGACCAGTCTGTTGGTCTGGGGATGGTAGACTGTGGTCCTCAACTGCTTCATCCGTAACAGCCTGCAGAGGTCAGCCGTTAGCTAGGACATAAAGGGGGTACCCTGATTGGTCAGGATCTCTGCTGGGATGCCGACTCAGCTGGAGAGCAGGAAGAGGTCCTGGGCGATGGGTTCCTCATCCCAACTTCCTGCCGGTGAGATCGGGGAAGGGCTCGGAGAAGTCGGTCTATCACGACGTGTTCTGCCACCTGACTAGCTGATGGACCCCCCTCCAGCAGCCAGTGCTATTTGAATCGCGTGAGTTTTGCGGCCTGGGCAAGGGCCGGCAGATGGGGCTTATATTCAAACTCGTGGAAGTACTGAGCGGCACAGATAGAGGATAACCCCATGTGGGCTAGAATTTCCTTCTTGACCTCCATATACTGATCGGCAGAGGCTTGGCTTCACCCATCAGCAGGGGAGCCAGCACTTGTGCCCAGTCATCTGTATGCCATCCCTCCGAGGTTGCCGTGATTTCAAACATCTGCAAGTATGCTTCCACATTCATCATGGGGTGGTCAGCTTTTGTAGCCATCTTAGTGCTTGTCTCCACTCGGTGGTCCGGCAAAGGGGCCCTTTGACGGGTGGCCAATGCCTCAACTGTCTGTTGCTGGCGGATGCTAACCTCGGTGTTGCTGGAGGATTTTCCGTCCAGTTGGGGGAGGAGTGCTCGCCTGTGACAGACAAACTGCATGCCCAAAAAAAAGAAAGCACAAAGTGTATGTGAGGAGATCAGGGCATTGTCGGAAGTCTTCAATGATATGCCAGCAATTCCGCCAACCAATGTTCGGGTGAAGAATTACACAAGGGTGGCTCATTAAATCCCCCGAGGTGGATTTATTAGAAGTTAGTGGGGGGGGGGTAGTGTGGAGAAAGTCCAGGTGGTGTGTAGCGTTTCATAACACCGAACCAGACAAATTAAAGATTCATCAGGAGCACTGGTTGAACCATGAGGAGCCGAATTCCACACAAAGGCAGGATTCTTGTAATCACTACTACCCCTAGCACCACATGTCGAATCAAGATAACCACCAACTCTTTCAGAGAACACGCTTTCAACATTACCAATTAGAACATATGTACACTTCAATTCGGAGAAGAGGATTGCTCAAATTTGGGGCAAGCTATCCAGCTCTTCGAATGGTCAGTAGACTCCCCCATCCTCCCCCACCCCCATCACCCGACTCCCACCCTCTTCACCTATGTAAAACCCACCTCTCCATGCATCTACGTCAATCCATGATCTACAAGCCTCTCTGTGGCATCCTTGACCCCCCCTCCCCCCCCCACCCCTAGAAGGAAACAGACTGAACAATTCCCTGAAGGACCTGTTCACCTCTTCTGGGTCTTCACAGACATATCCTTACTCCACAGATGGCACAGAGAATGCTTCCAATCATATATTCACCGGGAAATTAACTCAAAAAGACTTCTAATGGAATCAGTCCTTTCTTACACTCCATATCATACATACCCACACATTGACTATAATGTTTTCTAATCACTTTCTGTTCTGTTCGTTTTTAATAACTCTTGAATAGTTTAAGTATTCATCTTCATGTTTAGTATGTGTGTGTTCGAATCTTCTTGCTTGGAACGTTTCTGACCATCAGTTATTTGTCAAATGTATCATATTCTTGTTATTCCATGGATGTCTGTGAGAAAGGGATATTAACTTGACAAGCTTGCGCATCTGTGGCGCCGCACGTGCAATCCACTCAGCGTGTTCTGCTTTTCAGCTTGCACACATCAGCTATACAGGCGTGAATATTTAATGTTTAACATTATATTAATTACATACATGTACTTCATAGACATCCTTAATCTCTTATAACTTCATTCTGCTCTCTTTTGTTCTGTTGTTGGTGATTCTTTTTCTGTATACAGCACTGCTCACATGCTGTGTGGTATCAGCTGTGTGGTATCTTAGCATTTTAATGAGTACGAGTATCGGGCAGTACATCCCTAATATATATATATATATATACACATTCAGGTGCATCTCAATAAATTAGAATGTCATGGAAAAGTTCATTTATTTCAGTAATTCAACTCAAATTGTGAAACTTGTGTATTAAATAAATTCAATGCACACAGACTGAATTAGTTTAAGTCTTTGGTTCATTTAATTGTCATGATTTTGGCTCACATTGAACAAAAACCCCCCCAATTCACTATCTCAACAAATTAGAATATGGTGACATGCCAATCAGCTAATCAACTCAAAACACATGCAAAGTTTTCCTGAGCCTTCAAAGTAGTCTCTCAGTTTGATTCACTAGGCTACACAATCATGGGGAAGACTGCTGATCTGACAGTTGTCGAGAAGACAATCATTGACACCCTTCACAAGGAGGGTAAGCCACAAACATTCATTGCCAAAGAAGCTGGCTGTTCACAGGGTGCTGTATCCAAACATGTTAACAGAAAGTTGAGTGGAAGGAAAAAGTGTGGAAGAAAAAGATGCACAACGAACTGAGAGAACCACAGCCTTATGAGGATTGTCAAGCAAAAAGATTCAAGAATTTGAGTGGACTTCACAAGGAATGGACTGAGGCTGGGGTCAGGCATCAAGATCCACGATACACAGACTGTCAAGGATTTGGCTACAGTTGTTCGTATCCTCTGTTAAGCCACTCCTGAACACCCAGACAACGTCAGAAGCCATTCTACCTTGGCTAAGGGAATAAGACTGGACTTTTGCCCAGTGGTCCAAAGGCCTCTTTTCACACCCCCAGATGAGAGCCTTTTGTATTTCAATTGGAAACCAATTCCCTAGAGTCTGGAGGAAGGGTAGAGAGGCTTCTAGCCCAATTTTGCTTGAAGTCCATGTTATTTTCCACAGTCCTGTGATTATTTGGGGTGCAATTGTCATCTGCTTGGTTGTCCATTGTTTTTTTTGAACCAAGTCCTGCACCCTTTTACCAAGAAATTTTGGATCACTTCATGCGTCCTTCTGCTGACCAGCTTTTTGAAGATGCTGATTTCATTTATGGCACCTGTCCACACTGCAAAGACACCAAAGTTGTAAATGACCATGGTGTTAGTGTTGCTTGACTGGCCAGCAAACTCACCAGACCTGAACCCCAAAGAGAATCTATGGGGTATTGTCGAGAGGAAAATGAGAAACAAGAGACCAAAAAATGCAGATGAGCTGAAGGCCACTGTCAAAGAAACCTGGGCTTCCATACCACCTCAGCAGTGCCACAAACTGATCACCTTCATGCCACGCCAAATTGAGTTAGTAATTAAAGCAAAAGGAGCCCATACCAAGTATTGTACTGTACATGTACAGTAAATGAACATACTTTCCAGAAGGCCAACAGTTCACTAAAAATGTTTTTTTTTTTTTTTCCTTTTTTTATTGGTCTTATGAAGTATTCAAATTTGTTGGTGAATTGGTGGGTTTTTGTTAAATGTGAGCCAAAATCATCACAATTAAAAGAACCAAAGACTTAAACTACTTCAGTCTGTTTGCTTTGAATTTATTTAATACATGAGATTCACAATTTGAGTTGAATTACTGAAATAAATGAACTTTTCCACGACATGTCTAATTTATTGAAAGACTGCACCTGTATATCTATATAAACTACATAATATACATACTATAGATATATATTATATGATATATATTATATATTTGTGTGTGTGTGTGTGTTTGTGTGGTGTGTGTGTGTTGGTGTGTGTGGGTGTTTGTGGGGACAACTGAAAAATGTAGTTTTTGGATTTACATATTTTTCCCCACACAACACACAAACACACACACACACACACACACACACCACACAACTTTTAAAACTTTACACAGTAATGTATTATTTTTTTTCATTACTGGTCAGATACAAATCTATGCCATTGGTAGTTTTATATTTTCTTTCCATCTTTTTTCTACCTTCTCTTCACACAGTGCACAACTTCATTAGAAACAGCTTGAGAAACACACCAGAAAACAAGGTGAACCAGCTTAAGAGTCACGTCCTTACATTGGGTTAAGAAGGCATTTTAGGGCCTTTTTTGAGGCTATTGAGCTCATTACAGCCCAGAATTGCTTTCAGTATTATGAATTTTAATTTTCCTATTTGTTTTTTTTTTTTCCCTTCACCTTGGGTCTTGGTTTATTTCATATATTTTGTATAACAGAGGATTTCTGGCTACAGGGAATTCTTGAAAACTCACAAATGAGCATGAATGAGAAAGTAGAACATTATTTTTGAGGGCAAAAAGAAAAATGAAGCACATCCTCATGATGTTGTACGACCCAGAACTCTTTATTACTTGAGGGGGATATTAAGAAATGTCAATCAATGACCATGCTATTTCTGAAGATGATGGTGTTTTTTAGAACACCTGTAAAGTTACATGACAGGCCAATCAAATGCAGTGATAGTATTTAGTACGGAACAAAATAAGAAAAAGGATTCTGTTGACCAAAGGCATCGCTGGCATATGGAAAAACTGTCTCAGTGCACCCGCTCATTCTGGACGGGACAGAAGGAAAAGCCAATGACACCTCTGATTGTGGTGTTTCTGGCTTCCATTCCGAAATGATTAACTGCATTAAAGACAGAGAGATCAGTCTGCATGAAGTACTACAGAACTTTCAATCCTGAATGAATGACCTAGAAAACAAGACAGATATAATAAGAGCGGTACTCGTTTGCTATTTATCTTTGATGGACTGATTGAAATTCGACTGACTCTGTATTTTTACAATGGAATGTGGACTGAGTGTGGAGGATCGATCATCTGTAGATGACTGTTTTTGCAAGTCTGTTGAATGGTACTCTGCTTCCCTCAGCGCTTGTCTGGGTGACCTTCTAACGACCAGCCGCAGCCAATCATATCCCTCCTGATTATGTCGTGTTGTTTCACAGAGGTGCGAGGAGTCACTGACCCGCAGAAGGAGGAGTAGTTTCAGAAAGAGATTCAAAGAGGAGACTCAGGCCTCCCAGAATCATCTCCACATTAAGAAATCTCTCGAAGTCTCCACAGCATTGTGCTCAGCATTCCCGTGTTCCTGTTGGATCACAGCGCTCATCTGTTTCTTCAAGACCCTACTGGGAACAATGCAAGAATACCATCAATATGGATCTCTTCTGAAATTAACACCACTTCTCTGCTGTCGATCCTCTTATGTACCATGAAAAGTCAGAAGTAGACAGAAAAAAATAAAGAGCCCGTACCAAGCTCTTAGATACCACATAAAAACAATGCTGCTTGAATTTAGCCAAGCTAGCTTTTGAACAACTACAGGAGAAGGAAAACGTTGTGTTCTATGAGAAAGATCTGAAAGCATGTGGTATTGATGTGAAGCTGAAGACTTTGAGTCCAACAGGAAGGCTGACTGAGCATCTTTCAGCAAGAAGCTGGACTTCATGAGATGAAGGTCTTCTGCTTTGTGCATTCTGAGGGTTCAAGAGGTCCTCGCTGCATTGCATGTGTTCCTCTGCTACCTTCACAAGAACATGGAGGAGCGTCAGTTTTTCTTTAAAGAGCCACTGAACAAGTTCCAGGGAGGTAACATCAGTCTATGCTCAGTCCTGCAAGCCTGCACAAAAGTCCACATGCATGCACAGTGTAAACCGACATCATAAAGTCGACCAAAAAGTTTGCATTGCATGAGTTACATAAAAAAGGGGGGCCCGTGTTGAGACATAAGCACTGCAGAGTCAGCGAGGACATTTAACCTTTTTTTGCGTTTTCCTGCTATGGGCATTTCCACTAGAATCCAAATCAGAAACTGCTTGAAGCCTTTTTTAACACACACTGAGACAGCAATGACAGGCGAAATGCATGACAACAACTGCATATATTACACAACAATGTCAGTGCCAGAATAGCTCACATGAAGCTTCAATCAAACTGTTCTGGCTGCGTACTGGCCCTCAATGGACAATCATTATATAGTGGAAATACAAAGCTTCTCCGATCCAATCCAAGAAAATGCCCTCCCATCGTCTATGTGCTCACATGCTGGCACATACGTATGCTTGATGGCAGAGGAGGTGCTGGAATAGTTTTCTAATTCCTGAAAGAAGTACCAGACCTCCTGGGGAGTTTACATAGTCCCTGGCCGTGCTGTAGAGAAGCTGCAGGGAAAGCCATGCCGAGGTCACTTTTTGATAGACGTGTTTACTATACAGTGTTTTAAGTTTTCTAACGGTAATTACTGAAACCCGCAGCACACCATGGTGATTTTTAGCAGATGCTACATTTCAGGGTTGTGATCTTTCACGCTGTCCCTGTAAGGCATTAATTGGAGCATAATTTTATATGGTTTTACCTTGTTATAGAACGCTTGAATGTTTACAGTGTTTACAGGAAACATGCTAGCTTACCAATGTTGGTGTCAAATTACACACACAAATATATTTCATGCTAAATTTTGGCAGACTCAACATCTGGTGAACTCAGGGAATACCTGTTTGTGAAACTGTGGCTTTGGCCCTGCCAGTTGCCAAATTTCACACCATCAAAGACGTTGGGACATGAGTCATAATGGTTCGGCAATACGCCGGAGGGAAGATGCCTCTCTGATGGACTGGAGAGTCCAGACTGCAGCTGGATATTCCTACGGTTGGGGACCCATTCATCAGTAGTGCGGTCCTGTAAAATCGTCTATTAAGGTTGGTTGTTATTGGTCCTTTGCGGTGGTTCTTTAGTACTAGCCTACCTCGAAATACTTTTGACAACTGGAACTACTTTAAAAAAGGTTACAAGGATACAATCTACTTACTGTCAGTAAATATTTAAATGAATGTGGAATTATTCCACTTTTTTATTTATTTATTTATTTATTTTTTGTCAGATTGGCAGCTCTGTAATCTCACTTTTCACTGCTTACAAGTTTGCCATCAGGTCTACTCCACCACACACTCCCGTCCTGAATAGAGCGTGGACCTGAGTGCCAATGAGGCTCCATGACCTCAGGATTGAAGCCCTGCTCTCTGTGGGACTGAACACACACCCAAATTTTCAGCTGGAAAACTGAGGTTTGAATTGCATTTCATTCTCTATGTTGGTGAATTCCTACATGACATACTTTAACATGGTTTAGGTAAATTATTTAATGGTGTGAATTTTCTACATGTACACAAGTGTCTTCTCTCTTTGGGAGAAAAGGCAGAAAATTGAATTCATAGGAACCCAATATGGACAAGTGTGTTTAATGCAAAATTTAAGGGGGCACTGATGTAGCGATTTTATAACCCCTCTTGGGTCGGTCTATGGGTTTGGGCCCTGGAGGAAGTTTTTGTACATAACCAGACATTTGTGATTTTGTTGTGAATGTTTGGTGACTTGAGACAGTTAGGGCCGTTAAGAAGACAGAATGTATAGGAGAGCTTAAAAATATGTGGTTTTTTTTTATATTTATACAAAACCACAATATATCAAGAATGTACACCATGACGGTCATCAACGTTCCACTTAGGAGCACACCGATCTAAAACACAGGAGGCACCGTGAAAAGAAGTTTGATGCCATTCTGAAAACAGATCCTGTTGAGAAACAGTAATCCATACCTGGTATGTTTCCAAGTTGTCAGGACGCTATTCCCGGGTTTGTGTCATGTTCCTTCTCCCTGATTATTTTTTGTCCAGGGGTCTATTATAGTTATTTATCCTCCTCAAAACATCTGCCCCTCGTTATCTTTACTATTGAGTTCTAGACCATTCCGTGTCTCCTTTTTTTTTTCTCCGCGGTTTATATTGCCTAAACCTTTGTTTGGCTCCCGGTGGCGTATGGAAAATAAAAAGTCCAGGTTATTAGAATTATACAGGCAGCTCATCATCCTTGCCTTCCATGTCGGAGAGTTAAGCGTGACAGGAAAAGATTCAAGATTTTGATTCCTTGTCAAATACAATGATTATATAGAGCATATATAAACCAGCAGTGAAAATGTGAGTCAGGTCTAGATCCAGGGGACAGTGCAAATTATTAAAGAAAGACAACAGTAGAGGAAAATATCAAGAATATGAGGTGTTGAAAAGCGATGTGAAATGAATAAAAGTCAACAATAAAAAGATAGAATAAAAATATATAAAAGATGTGAAACTGTAGAAGTAGATATAGAATAGGAAAAATAATGTGCATGAAAAGTATACAGTTATTCTTAAATATTAAGATGAAAAAGGAATTTGAAAAGAGGCAAAGGTGCATATGTTCATATACGCGTGCCGCGTACTCTTAAGATTTAAAGAGTCACACAGGACTAATGTTGAAAATAGGCGAATGGTGCAACCAGGTTGTCACGGTCAGTATGTCAAGATGAGGGTATTGAGAGATGAGAATAGTCGTTAAAGATTATTAAGTGACTATGAATGAGGGCCCCATGGGGGAAGAAAGAAACTCATCCTAAGTCGCTCGGTTTTGCCATCAGGCTAACGGATGAGCGCTTAACAGATGACAAATGAATAAGATGGGTACTGGGGGGGGGGAGGAAGTCATTGATGATTTTAAACAGCTGCTGCTTTTGAAGCATTTGATGGTAGTATGTCCTTGCAGATGTGGGCCCCCCCACCGAGAGCAGACCTGAGATCTCCCTCCTCCTTTGCCCCCTTTCTTCTGTCGCTGCTCTCCCTTTTGCCCGTCCTCTCCCCCCTTCCCTTTCCTCCTCCCTTCTCTCTTTCTCCCCCTCTCTCTCCCTCCCACTTCTATGATAAGAGAAAAAATCTCCTGCAGGTGCTTAGCAGTCTTGACTGGAAGCTGTTGCCAGTACCAGACGGATATACACGGAGTCAATACACTTTTCTATGGCCCTGATAGAAATTTTCAGGATTGCTGTAAGAGACCCTGCATGTCCTTGGCTGTCGCAGATGATAGGGCTTTGCCTGGCTTTATTAACTGTGTTTGATGTGTGAAGTCCACGTCAAGTCTCGTAGATGTTTACACCAAGGTACGTGAAGCATGCTCACCTCTCGACAGGGGTCCTGCCGATCATTTAAGCGGAGGTATAGGTCCAGCTCTCTGTCATCGTCCTGAAGTAAACAATCAGTCTTAGTTTGCTCATTTTGTGTTGGTCCTGTGGCTCAGACATTCAGATAGAGACAATTGTCCTGGCACCATTTGGATGTTACTGTTTGTTCTCTACCTCATCAGAGATATAAGTATGCAGTTCCCATTCATTGCATGTATGAATGAGGCCCAGAACCACAGTATCATAAGGACATTTTGATAATAGATGTGGAACTGTGGGAAGACATGCATTTCAGGTGGAGTGTGTCGGTGCGAAGTCGAAAGAGAGAGGGGACTCTTGACCACAGCCCTGTGGGGCTCCTACGCTCAGTGTGATGGAATTGGAGATGGACTGGCCTACTTTCACCCCTTGAGGTCTGCCATTGGGGAAGTCTTGAATCCAGATGCAGAGTGAGAATTCAGGCCAAGGTCTATGAGTTAGAAGCTAGCTTTAGGGGACTATAGCATTGAAAGCTGAGCTATAGTCGATAAATAGCAGCCTTACATAGTTCCCATTTATGCTCGTCAATGTGCGTGTGAGAAGAGTGCAGGATATGAGAGATGGATGCACAGGGATCTGAGTTTGGTGGTTTTGTTGGTTGTTTGTGAGAGCTGTGGGGCGATAAGCAACACTGTAAGAGGGTCCAAAGTATCCGGATGGAGGAGCAAATGTATCTTTTTACCTCAAATGTGTAGTTAAGTGACCAGTTTCCCTGTACAAGACCTTCATGACTATTGATGCGAGGGCAACTGGACGCTAGTCATTCAGAACCGCCAAGAGGGTTTATTGTTCTTAACACAGGGATGATGACAGACCCATTCTGCCTTTTCAGAAGGGGGTGGGACCCATTTTTTGGCTTGTGGAGACCACGCTTTTTGAGTTACCAAGAGACTTTCTAATAAAAGATGGATGTAAAACAAACCAGTGAACTCATCATTGCTTTGGACCTCAGAAAACCCGTCCAGAAATCCCATCAGGTAACGGCTGCTTTCCTCATGTTCACTGTCACTTTAGAGCCCTGCGAACTTCATCCTCCGACACGGTGATTACATGATTATCACTGCTCTGACTGCTGCTGCTTCCGGACTGCGATGGCCACAGATGGTCCTTAGCCCCTGCCACATGCGTCAGGAGTCATTTAGCTGAAAATGAGACTCTATTCGTTTCCCTGTATCCAGAAGTTTGTCGGTTCTTACTGTCGCGTCGGAGAGCATAGCACGATGCCTTTGTACTCACTCATATTGTCCCGACACAAAGACCGGCATTGTAAGCAGCAGTGTGTTTGTTTACTGCTGCACACGGATTGGGCTCTACATCATGCAACTTAGACAAAGCCAAGCCGGTGTCCTGCTTGTGGTGGAATGTAAACACAGCAGTAACGATGATATCGATGAAAAAAACTCTCGGGGAAGATAGAATCGGGCGGCAAATAATGGGATAAATGTTCCAGATGAGGCGAGCAGGAGTGCAACGTAGTGGAGATATTCCCTGGGGTCGAACACGCATTTCTTGTTAATCATGAAATCCGAGAACAGCAGACCAAACACAATAACTATGGCTGAAGACAGGGACTGTGGTATCTGCGGCAGGGCGGTCTGGAGTTGGGAGGTGTATGTGAGAGTTCCTAAGCTCTCCAATGAGGTAAGCTGGTGAGATTCTGCACCTCGGTGTCCTGTTTTTCAGCTGGGGCCTGGATGATGATGTCATCAGCTGCAATCTTTCCACATGTAGTTTTGCCCTGATCAAGCTGGTAACATCATGTTTTCCTTTATTTATTAGAGTGGTTGTAATTCCTAGGTTCGAAGAAGTTCCTCATCCAGTCCCTCCCGAAAACCACCAAGGTGCCCTAGCTCACCCCTCGCCAGGAACCTCCACATACCCAACCAAATGGTCTGACTACCCATATCCTCCCAGCAACTGTCTTCTGTCCTCAAAAAAAATCCCAGATACGATGGCCACTCCTAACTCACTCCAGTGCCAGTTCCTCGAAAGCGCTTTTGCTGTGCCTGCTCCCTCAAAGAGCACCTTCCGGGCAGCACCCACGTAAGTGCATCCCCATTCCCGATTTAAGCCACGGCGGGCTCCCTGTTTTTTCCCCCTTTAAGCCAGGGAAGGGCTCTCATCCCCAGTTCAGCCCAGGAGAGGCTTCTGTTCCCGAGTTACAGCCCAAGGCAGGCTCCTGTTTCCCCTTTAAGCCCAGGAGGGGCTCCCGATCCCAGTGCAAGCCCAGGAGAGGCTCCCGATCCCCAGTCAAGCACAGAGACGGGCTCCTGACTCCCCGTCAAGCCGCCCAGGGAGGGCTTCTGATTCCCCATCAAGCCCCATGGAGAGTTTGTGTGTATCTTGCCCTCTCCCTGATTGTTTTTGTTTCAGGTGGTCCTCATTATTAGTTAGCCTCCTCCTCACCTGTCTGCCCCTCGGTATCTATACTATTTAGTTCTAGCCCATTCTTTTCTCCCTTGGGGGTTCTCCCTGTCGCTGTTATACGTCAACCTGTGTTTTGTCTCCCGTGGTCTATGGACAATAAAAGTCAAGTTTATAGCCATTCTCCAGCGTCTCCTTAGCTGTTCCTTCCTGTCTGAGAGTACGCAGACACCAAGGTGTTTGCTGTTTCTTTCCATGCATTCAAGAAAAGAAAAAAAACAGCCCCATCATTGAGCTTAAGTTTAACCACATTCCTGTAGGATATCATCCCAATGCCCAGTTGAACATCTGATGTTGGTACAGAAGAAAGCGCTGTCAAAGTATCTGGGCACAAAAAAAAGACAAAAATATATATGATTTTTTGGTCTTGGACCACATGATTTGTTATGTATTTATCATTCAGTACACAAAAATAACATTTTACCATCTGAGAAACTAAATTATTATAAACACATTATAAAACATCCTGTTTGAGCAGAAGATTTGCAGACAGAAGTTCACAGTAAACTTTCATCTAAACATTTCTTAAACCCTACATGCTTGTGTTACAAAAAAATGTAAACACTCAATTTTACTTTTATATTGTATTGTTTTATATTTTATAGAGCATTAAAAACATCTTCACGTCGTAAAATATTTCAATGCAATGAAAGGTTGCCTATCGTATTTCAAAATGTTGCAGTCCAACATCACACATTTTAGTCTGGAATTATAGTGTGGCCAAAGTCCAACTAGTAAAGTTGTCGTACAGTTTTTTTTTTTTTTTTATGTCACAATAACACTAATATAAGTAAGAATAAATAACTTACTCATCAGAATGATATCATCAAGGCCACGTGTCACTTGCGTTCTTTCTTCTGGAGAATATTCTGGCTTATTTCCTCTCGCGAGTCATCTTCCCAAAAAAGAAGTAGCCTAGATGAACTTGATGAATCTTTAATGCTTTTGTTTACAGATGTGATGCTGCAATTTACACTCTACTACAAGTATTTACTATCACACATCCCAGAGATTTTGAGATTTGTTTTTTTTTCACTTTTTGTGATGTGTTTAGAGATAGAACTTCAGGGAGACCGAGACAGGCAGAAAGCACACACCTGTTTGTTTTTCTGTATTTTATAAATCACAGTTGGTTATATTATGAGTGTCCAAATAAAGTAGACCCTTACAGATTAAAATGAGGGATTACTCCTTATCGATACAATATAATAGATATATGCTCAATGCTGGAGACATTTTAAGTTTCTTTTGTGTTATCAGACAAAATGCAAGTGATCCACAGGTTCATTTTGTCGAGACCCCAGGAGTTTAAACAGAGCACCAAAGACTAAACGCAGTATATTACCTAAAACTTAAACCCTATTACACTGACTACATTACAGGTTACTGAGAATTTCTTTGTGACATTGCTCATGAGCCCTCAGTATATGGTCAATGGCGGTAGAGGATCAACTACATGATTCAGACCCATATTCTCCTTGGCAGCAGTGCTATCTGACATTTTATTATGTATGTCTGATGATTGGCAGGATGTAATCTCACATCATGAGTTGCTGTGAAAAGTTTGTAATCAGTTCTAAATCATCAACACTCCGCGTCTGAGAGAGTTGAACCGGAGTACAAAATGAACTTCAGGATTCGAGGTAGGGGAAGCTGCACCTCTAGAGGGACTAAAGAGTCCAAACTCCGTCAGCTGGAACATAATGAGGTGGAAAGATGATAAAACCTACACCCTGGCAAGCACCCAAAAATAAAAAAATGAAATAAGAGGAAATAAACTTATGAATTTTTGATTAATCCTGGCAGTTAAATTTGAATGCAAATGACACCCAGCACATAAAACTTTGCATACCTCACTCAGAGAAGCAAATGATATATTGTTAGCATCCATTCTAATTGTCACAGATATCTTCATTCATAATCTGTGTGTGTTATGTGAAGGAGATTATCTGGTTGTATTGTAAACAGATTTAAGGCTTGTTGTTGACTATCTGGCTTCAGCGTCGTGCATTCAAACCCCTCATACCTGAAAAAAGTTGGATATGAGCTACAATTCCCCATGAAAATCAGAATTACAAGATGCTCTCTGATCTATGGAACGCATCCCAACTGCAGCAACACTTGACCAAACTGGAGTATGGTGTGAGGTAAGTAAGATTCATTTTATCCTAGAAATATTTGTAAGATGTAATTCAAGTGCTTACCATCCTGCAAGTCTATAGTGGAGTAAAATAGTGTCTTGTAGTATGGCGCTGCAGGATATGGAGAGGAAAAAGTGAAATCCACAGCACTGGTTGCACTGGTAGGGCCTTCTAAACAAAGGTCCAAAACTTGATCCAGTGGATATCTGAGTTTGGTAAAAATGAAAAATATTGCCGTTTCTTTATTAATGACCCACTTTCTCAAACAGCGGTCATTTTTGACTATTAGGTGATTCATTTGTTCAAGCCTACTACATTAAGTAAGGTCTTTTTTTCCCAAAGGAACATTTACTCTTTTATCTGTTGAGGACTCTTGCCTGGCACTCGTCTCCACCTTGACTGCCACCTGTGTTGCGCCCATGGCTTGCTACTACTTTTAACTTAATATTTTTTTTAGATTCATATATATACAAAAAGGATGTGTGGTTGTTGGAGATCAGTGGGGGGTTACGATGGGCAAAATGTAACATCATTAGGTACGAAGGTTTTAGAAAAATGTCTTTAGCGATCTTCTGATGATGGATTTGTAAAATTTTTTTTTTACGGATCGGAATTTTGGGTTAGTCTATTAGTCCAATCTTATTCGCATTATGTACAAATAACATTTTTCTGGATTATTTTCACTTAGTAAATGTGTGTGTTCTTCTATAGTGTGGATACATGGAGGTAGAGTTAGAGTTCAGAATTACCTTACAGCTACAGAACTGTAAGGTCTTTTTCACACACACACACACACACACACACACACACACACACACATAGCCTCTGTTGTTGTTGTATTAAGATACATGTTCTTTCTATCTTGTTTCAGACATGCCTGTGATCTCACTCTGAATGCCAAACACAGCAAACACCCCATCTCATTCTGTCTGAGGAGGAAACAGAAATATAACAAACATAGTGTTCGAGATTTCATCATTTATCCTGATCATCCAGAGAGATCTTGATGAGCGTTGTCAGTGTCGTGTGGAGAGAGAGTCTTACTGGACGTCTGTTACTGGGGCGGTGGAATGGAGGGTCATGGGTGGGCCCTGAAAATAGCCGTCGCATATAAAACGGAAACAGCCGGAAAGCTGAAGGAGTAGCCACTGTAAATTGGATATAACGAAATGTCATGTGGAGTCGCCTGAAATGCTCTGAATTACAGATTCATTGGCCGTCACAATAATCGGGAGAAACGTCTCATACCTGCCCCTTTCTTCCCCTATAAAACCGGGTAGGGGTGTTTCATGGACTGCAGGCCTTGGTACTTTGGACCTTACAGCGTTCTCGGACACCCACCACCCTCACCCACTTAAATACATTCAACACCACATTCACGGAACCCATCTATGCTGGCTTTAGGGTTTCTCTTCTTTCTTCCAGGGTCTCTGTGTCAGATTAAACCTTGTGTGAAGAACAACAGACAACACAGTAAAAGGTTGAAACAAGTTACCAAACTTCTATATTTCTCCACATAAATAAATTAGAGAGGAGTGTTGAAGTACAGCAACCATTTAGTGCACATGACTATAGAATATAAAGATTCTATACCGTATGGGTGTCCCACTAGGCCATTTGTAGGGAGGCTATAGCCCCCCCAAATGACTACTCAGCCCCCCTAAAATTTTTCGATTAGCTTCCAAAAACTGTACATCAAGTCGTGATCACCTCAGTCTCCTATAAAATTTCATATGAAAACGGGCGCGTTTAGACTTTGTCTTCCTCCCCATCTTTCATCAGAGTTCTTCAATCCGAAGACCGCTTGCGGGCTGCAGCCGAGAACACAGAGGACAAGGTGTGTGGTTTGATTGATAGATGGTAGTGATAATAATCTGCATCTGTGCAGTTCTGTTTCTTTTAGCATAAAATACAGTTTACCAAAATATCCCTAGAGGTGCAATCAGGTCCCATAAGTTTTTGCTGCAAGCACCCCTCATCACACCGCATCTAGTTTCAGCTTTTTGACTGCCTAAGTGGCCGCTTTAAACCACAAGTTATTCAAACAAATGCATCAAAGCACATTTCGCAAATAGCCGCAGCTGTGGCCTCGCTGGTGTTGTTACATTTGACAGCTTGCATCCAGAAGGAAAACTTAAGAAAAACACTGTAGTTTAAATATTTTATAGTCATAGAGAAAACTTTAGGACCCTAACTTAAGTTATATTTTGTTTCTTTAGAATGAATACAACAGAATAAATACACAGACTTTTGTTTATTCGGTTACCTCGCATTTATTTTGAAAGATTAACTACTTGGGGAAAAGATATCTGTATGTACACTTGATTAAAAAATTGGTTTGCTGGTTTTTATAAATTACTTTCCATTATTTGATAAAACGTTAGGCACTGAATATTTCACTCACTCATTATTTAGAGGCGCAAACTAAATCACGAAATGAATAAATTTAAGCTGGCCACGATTTAGCTAAAGCAAAATCTGAAATCTGGCTAACAGAATGGATGGATTAATAAAATGTCCGCACATTAAAACTCATAGTTCTTCTCATGCATCTCTGCACAGCGGAAAAACGACGAGCTTCAGTAAGTGACAACTTCAGGTTATTTTAAGGGTAGTGTTTCTTACAATGTTATAAGTAGCAAACCTCAAACTATAACAAACAGATTCACTAATAAATAGAAGGCAGCTCGCTCGTGTGTAAAACGCAGGAGTGTTCTGTCGTTGCTGGAAAATATCAGAGGGGGAAGATTTTTTTTGTGGCGCGCAGTGGGAGTGCGGAGTGTGAGCGCCACGAACACGTGTGTGTGGTCTGTGTGTGTACACACTTCTCTACATATTTTATTCGCTGCAATTTAAATAATCCTGGTGTGTGGTGCTTTAGTGGGGTATCAGGGTGTCGTGTGTAAAAAAGAATAAAGCGGGTGATCCCAAGGCCTATGCAAAAGTTTGAAAATCGGGCAATCCTTATTTGCGCAGTCTATATGCATGTTATAATTATTTTGTACAAGAACAGCTACGGAATGCCTGCCACTTGGATCTTTAAAGAAAAAAAAAGGCAAAAAAGCAAGAAAAGTAAAAAACAAGATAATACGACAACATGAAAAAAAATTAAAAAAAAAGACAGAAGAAAAAAAAAAGAAAAAACAAACAGCACGACGAAAAAAAGAAAACAAAAAAAAAAAAATAAAAAAAAATAACAAAAAAAAAAAAAAACAAAAACAACAACAAAAAAAAAAAAAAAACAAAAACAACAACAAATAAAAAATTCTACATTCCTCTTGGTCACTGAAACACACACATAAACCATAACACAGGCCAAAAAAAAACACCCACAGAACAAACAAACAAATGGTGAGGACTTTCATTTATTTTTCTTTGAGTCTTTTGGATAGTGGAAAAGAGAGTAGGAAAACAGTCAAAGCACCGAAGGGCAAGCTGCAGAAGCCGGGGAGATCATTTGAAAACATCAAAGAGCCTGTAATTTACAGTTTAACTGCAGTGCTTGCGTGCGGGTTGGAGACGTGTTAGCTGTCTTTTAGGTGTATGCGTTGAGGCCAAACTGGGGTTACCGACAAAAAATGGCCGCGGGTTAAGCGAGGGCGTGGTATCACGCGTGGGGATGGGAAATTAGGTGAATCCAAGAGACCCCCCTCCAAGTCATGTAGTGTTGCGTCTTGTTCCGCCCTTCCCCTTTTTCACGGATAATGGAATACGGTAATAGAATATAGAAGATATAATACATTGAATAGATAAAAAGAGAGATATGAGAGATATTATAGTAAGAGAAGGAGATATAGATGAGAGTACAGAAAGCTGAAAAGGCGCGACTTATAAAACTAAACCCAAAGAACAAACCAAAGAAAATACCGACCGGAGGAGTGGCGCAGCCTGGGGAGATGAGAGTCAGCAACCGTGGATGGCGGCTTGCAAGCCGACCAAAAGTGAGAGTCGGGAGAGTGTAAGAAATACTGAAATTGGCGCGCGGGGCACAGTAGGGCAGGCTCACGTGTGGGCCTGGGGGGGCAAACGGTAAGGCGGGGGCGGTGTGAGCGCGGAATAAGATATAGCGACGGCTCAGTAGGGATTAACTTGTGAGAATTTTGATATAAACGTGCGGTAGGTTGAATATGACAAATAAATGACTACTATACACTAGCGAAAATCTGACATGAGGGGAGACCTATTAACATACCCGCGAGACAGCTGCGGGGGGCACAAGGGGTGTTATAAATTTCCGGCCATCGTCAGAACGGTCCTCGGACAGGGAGGAGGAGGCCTGAAACATTGACCTGTAGGGGCCGCGGAAACCCTCGTGCACGAAAATGGTAAAGAAGGTGGCGGTGTATTTGTATGTTTACGTACGGTTTCATCCTTCTCCATTCTGCAGATATTGTTGCTTCTGTAAAGAATATATAAATTAACAAAATAATATGTCCAAAAAAGGCATCACAAATATAGGAATCAACACATATGGTAAAATATTAACGAACAAAACAATCAAAAAGCTAAAAAAAAAAAATACCAAAGCAGATATTGCAAACAACGCATATCTCTATCACACATTTAACCCAGGAACTAGGGACATATTGGTACGGGTACGAAAAAACATCGCGTAACTGTTTTTCGAACCACAGGAACCAGGGCATCTAACTAAAGAGTTCTGGTAAAAAAATGGACACCGGGCAGAAACGCCCCTGTCTGGAGGAAACAAGAAAATAACAAAGTAAAAACCCTAAAGTAAAAATATTCAACATAAAAATAATCAACGTGACTTTCCGGGGGGCGGGACTTGGGCGCTAAACAGGCTGTTTAAAAAAAAAAAAAAAAAAAAAAAAAAAAAAAAAAAAAAAAAAAAAAAAAAAAAAAAAAAAAAAAAAAAAAATCAAAAAGAAAAAAAAAAAAAAAAAAAAGGTTGAGTTCCCAGCAGCCATGGCGATTTACAACCACTATTCTATTTCGGAGGTCATGTGCAACAATATACTGTGTGTTTTGTTTTTTTGGGGGGGGGGGGGGGGGGGTTTTCAGAAATATATGTTAGAAAGTATTTCAGGCGAGCGCAACTGGTGGGTGTTAAGAACTCAAAGCTGGGGCTGTTATTCAAAGACAAAAGCGCCTATTTTTAAAATGTGTGTTTTGCCGATTTCGAAGATGAGCAGGCCTCCACGCGAGCAAGCGGGAGCGCAGTGTGTGCATGTAGCGGCCTAGATCACCGCCGCTCATGTTCGTTAAGTCCTTCTGACAGTTGTGCCCCGCTGTCTCGGATGTCCTGCTTAAGTGTTAGAGTCATAAAATAGGAAGGCATTTTTGTGAATAATATAACAGGATAAATCTGTGGTCGTTGTTCAACTTATCCTAGTATCTTAAAATGAACAATAAAAAGAGGCAATGTGTAGAAATAATATTTCGTTTGCATTGTATGGCTGTAAACGGAGGGCCGCAAGACGGGGTGGGTGAAAAAAAACGGCTCGCCAACAGTGCCAGGAACTAAGTACATTTGGCTCTCTGCGTTTATTATTATGTGTGAAATGAAAACGAAAAGAGCGCAGTGGTAATTTCATATCCCATTTTTGTCTTTTATTTTAAAATATACAGTGAGGAAACTTGCAGTAGCCAAAGGCGTGCGTGACTGCTGTTTAGTCGCGGCTTGTTTGCAGCATTAACAAGCATTTGGCATTTACACACCCG
Source organism: Cyprinus carpio (assembly GCF_018340385.1). Taxonomy (NCBI): domain Eukaryota; kingdom Metazoa; phylum Chordata; class Actinopteri; order Cypriniformes; family Cyprinidae; genus Cyprinus; species Cyprinus carpio. The sequence goes on from NC_056577.1 coordinate 4,267,772, forward strand.
ATTCGAACTCGCAAGTTCCCGGAACATACCGAGGAAGGCAAGTCCTGGAAATTTGCGTACAATTTTATTGAGAAACGCGTGCAGAACCGACATCACAACCATAACAACTTTTTGCCTAATCTTCCACGGTACTTTAGACTGCAGTGGAAACGCAGAAAGCAACAAGTCTTGGGTGGGAAATCGTTCCTTGGGGAAAAAGTCCCCTGGGACAATTGTTCCGGGTAATGTGTCGGGTGGAAAGCAGCGGCAAAAAATGGTCTCCATAAACCCACTTTCATAGACTTGAATGCTTTGTCTGATGTCTTGACTCTATTTGGGGATTTAAGAAAACATAAAGAGATGGTTCAATTATATTGGTAGTTAATACCCCTTCTGTGAGAATTATATTTGTCCTGTTTTGACTGCGAATGGCACGTCAGTAACGCTGGAATTGCCCGTAATGAACCTAAAAATAAGTTAGGCCTACGTGATGTCTCGGGACAAGTTTCTTATTACTTGCAATAAATTGTTCTTTACATTTGTAATTGCCAAAAAACGACTGCGTCGTCACTGTGCTGCACTTACATTTAACACTGAAAATGTACAAAGCACCATAGGGCTGGCGGTCCATTAATAATCCAAGTTTTTTTTGTCTCTTTGGCAGATGCGCGTACGCCTCGTTTCGCTCAGCCAGTTTCTTTGTCTCTCTCTCAAACCTCTCCACTCATCTTCTCCTGAGATAACAAAAGTACAGATTATATGTATGTAATACTCTTTAGGCCTATTGCAGTTGGGCAGAAAAACGTGCAAAACCAAACCAAACGAGGCCATTAAAGCACTTTATCTAAAGCCGAGTATCAGACTGCACGTATGTTTATCCCTGATTGCTCACTCACTGATACCTTTTGTGGGAGAAAAATCGCTTGACAAATGCCCGAAATCCCAGGCACATCGGTGCTTGTCCCACAAGTTACAATCACTTCAGTTTGAGTGAGCACAGCAGGTTCAATTCTGAGATAATTGGGCCGACGTAGTCGCCGTGTGAGTGCCCGTGAGAGTATCTGGGCAATGCTAAATATCTGGTGTTAGTCCCGCATGTTCAAAATTCTGCTGCTTTGCAGTGTGTTCTGACTGAAAACTACATCGGCGTATGACCGAAAGGCAATGAGAGAGCAAGATCCGAAGCAGCAGGGAGTTCGGGTGAGGATTAAGTCCGACCCGCACACCATCTCAGTAAAACAAGCTTGCTTGTTTACGAAAAAGGCTTCTTTCTTCTTCTGTCTATTTGGGACCAAGAAATGGAAGAACAAATTAGTAGAAATGTGCAGGAGCACCCGTGTCTTTTTATGTTTCATCTGGTCTGTACTAAACTGAGTCGAAAAAGAAAAAGTTGGAGAAATTGCTAATTCCGTTCAATAGCCAGGTGAGTCAATAAGTAGATTTGTCTATCCAGTAGGAGCTTCGCGTTTCCCTTATTGTTATAACAAAGGATACTAGTGATGAAAAAATACTACAGTAATATTAGTGTTTTTTGAACCATCATATTAAATAGACTACAGTAAATTGTACCTCAGTATTTACTATGTTTTACCAATTTGACCTCATAGTTAAGAGTACATAATGCTGTATATAAACAAACACGTGGAGTAAATACTATAGTAATTTTTCAATGCCTTTACCAATATTATGCACACATGTTCTGGAACATTTAACTAAAGCATTTTTTTCTTCTTTTCTTTCAGTTGAGGAGGTTAAGACCAGGGCTTTATCCTTGAGAACACAGTTCTCAATGTTAATTAAACCCAAACCTAGTGGGAGTGGGAACAAACCCCCTGACACCTAGGCAGAGGTGGCTTCTCAGGGTTATGGATTTTATTTAAAAAAAAACATATTGTTCAACCCATGTGAGACCACTGTAAGTTTACAAACATTTTTCTCTATACACAATGTACTAGATTGGAAACAGTCCTATTTCCATCAATATATTTTGATTTACATCTTTATCTGTACTTTTAATACATTAAATACCACAAGTTTTATTGTGTGCAAAAACCTACATAAACCTTCAATGTGCTAAAAATACAATGTTCTTGTACTATATATGCATACTCTGCATGTACTTTTTAATGAAATTATTACAATATAAGCTACGCTTATGAGCTGAATTGTTGAAAAGTTGAAAAAGTATTACATGTTCAAAATTATTACATTCATTATTAAACACAAATGTATGTTGTAATAAGCAATGAATTTGAAAATGGAGAATGATGATAATTATTTACCATTTACATAGAATTGTATTATCTAATTGACACCACTGTTGTGTTTTACCTTTCTTCCAGTTTCATTTGCCACCCAGTGACCAGGATAACACAGAAGACCTAGACGACCAAGGACTTGATTATAGTACAGACTCCCCCTAACAGCTGCATAATCCCAATTGCTCCAGACCTAATACACCAACACCTACATCACATACCTCCTCGCTGTTGAATGTTTAGATTCCCCATCAACTTCCAGCAGAAATGCAGGTGGAGTCGAAAGCACAAGGGGAATAAAACACATAGCCAAAGCATCATTCATGCTGAGCTGCAGAAGCTAAAGGCTGTTTTGACGAGTTTCAGCAGCAAAGTTGAGGCCAATCTCAACACTGGATGCATTCAGCCACTTTTGGAAACCAGGTAACCAAGCACAATAATATAATTAAATAGAGTTTCTAGCTTTAATCAGAAAAAAAATCAAACAGAATGAATTAGCCGACATACAAACATTACAATTCTATCGTTCAGAAACAAACCACAAATCATTTGCTTGACCATCCGCAACAGCAGCACATTGAAAAGGTATGTATGACCTCCAACTCTCTTGCTGAACACACAACCTTTTTCCTCGCTACCCCCAACCATTTCCTCCTCCATATCATTCTTTTCTTTTTCTTGTTTTCGCTGCAAATCAGCCGCCATTGTGCAGCACTATACCGCAAGCTTCTGCAGGCTACAATTTATAATAATAATCCCAGTCTCAATGGAGAACCCGGCCTTATTACTAATTTGATATCGCGATTGTTTCTTGTCAGCCATCTCGCTTGTGCCTGGCTGTAAAAACGTAGTTTGCTTGCCGCGACACAAGAGTTGTCGGCACTTCTCCCTATTGTAAAGTCATAAAGTGTGAAACCTTCTGGTTGCCGATCCATCATGCAGTGTGACACAGCAGCGCTGATGCCTGCCAGATCGTCATGCAGTGTGAAAAGAACAGTGACCCCGACTACTTTGAAAATCGTGCAGTCTGAACTCGGCTTAAAACCTGCTCCTGCAAGTTTGAAACCCTCATCAGCCACTGTCCATATGAAAAGAGCAAGAGATTCACAACCTTTATTTTTTCAACCCCACAAGCTATACAGAACTACCCCAACCCCCTCCAGCTGGACTGAATTCCAGTTGCTATGGGTTTTCTTAGTGTAAAATGGACACACTCTATCTAAAATAAAAAAATGTGTGAACATAAACCCCACAAACTGCAGAACACATTTGTATTATCATTTAATATATTAATTTTAATTATATATAAAGAATAAAAAAAAAACACAAACTGGGATTTGAACCTGTTGATGCTAAAATCACTGACTCACTTGTGATCACCCAAATGCTGATCTTTTTTTTTGTTTTTCAATAAATAATTAAAAAAATTATATCTTCAAAATTTTTAATAAAAATAATAATAATAATAATAATGGTTTTGTGGATTACGCAAATAAGAATATTAGAATGAGTTTTGAAAAGGATCCGTGCTGGGCACTGGAGTAATGATTGCGAAAACTTCAGCTTTGAAATGCAGCTTTTGGTTCATAATAACATGTTTAACTGCACTCGCAAGTGTGATCTCAAGGTATTAGGGGAGATAAATCACACAAATGTTCGATTAGTTTTTAGGACCGTATTTCAGTGACTTCAAAATTGTATGGTTTTTACTAACCACGCATAAAGGGGGGGGGGGGGCGTTTGTTTTCTCAAAAACACAATCAGGTACCATACATGCTATTTACAATATTCTTTTAGCCCCGTTTGTACTGATCACGGTGTTAGTTAGACTTTAGCCATGTATCTAATTTATAGACACCTAAAAAAAAACACAAAGTCAGGGGATGTCACAAACTTGTCTCCAGGCCCCGAAAAACCCCCTAGACCGCAGAGGGTTAAACAGTCTAACATGACAAATGTACTGCAGAGCATTTTTAAACCAGTAGAGGGCAGGAGATGGTGTAGAATAAGGAGTGTGGGCTACCCAGGATACTAACAATATAGCTTAGAAGTGGCAAAAGAGGAGGCTCAAGACAATGCAAGAAAAGGATTGACAGCCAATAACACAAACGATACAAGGTCTGTGTAAAGTAGGGTCGGAAGGAAATTGATAATCTGGCAATAGGCTGGTGAATTGATTGGATCTTATTAGATTAGACACAGGACTAATATGTAAACTTTAAATGCCATATGCAATTGTAAATATGACAAGATGAGCATACGTCCATCTCGCGAAAGTATAGTCTTCTGACATCTTCACGCTCATTAGACGCTTTCCACTGGCCGGGTGTGAGCACGGGGCTGGCTAACAGCTGAGCGCGGTGGGTCTAACAGCCTTGGACCCTCGAGCAAAGAGGCCGAAATCATTGCCAGCGTCATGACAGTATCCTCGCCAGCAACTCCCCTGTAAAACCCAACCCCTAATCACTCGTTCACTGGACTACATCAAACAATACAAAGTTTATCCAGCGGAGAGGGGAGATATGAAAGATAACAAAAAAATTGCTTAAAAAAAAAATAGTCCTTATTTCCACCTTGGACAACCAACTTGCAGCTATTGACGGACCACAAAACAGGTAAATGGAACTTATTTGCTGCATTTTTGATCCGGTAAATGTTTTTTGCGGTCTGGTGTGGGTTTTTTTTTTTTTTCTTTTCTTTGAACAATTACATTTTGGGCTAAAAAAGTGTGTTGTAATGCCAGCGGTACTGAAACATGTAGCCGAGTAAATATTACTGAAAATTGATGAGTAATGCCTTACACTACTGCGTCTGCAGCAAAAAAGTAATATGTTACTGTAATGCATTACTTTTTGTAAATGCGTCTACCCTCCCAACACTGCTTAGAAGTGAGCTCTAAACACTCACAAAACCACAATTTATGGATGTAAAAAAGCACAGGTCCTATAGATCAAACAGTGGCGAAGAATGGCTCTAGCAACACTAAAAATCATGGTTGCATTCCTAGGAAATGAATATCAAACAATTAGATAAGTCAATACCTTGAATGTGAATGTAAGTTTAGCTTTGGCTTAATAGCACTGCATACTTTTAAAAATGGCTAAAAGTGTTCTGTTAGAGTGGTGGGTTAAGGATTAGATGACAGTATGGTAGCTGTATAACTAGCTGGTATATAACCTATGGGAAGTCTATAGAATGTTCTCCTATCAGATCTTTGTTGCAGCAACTCTACTTACCAGTTGAAATAAATATTTCCTCTTGCCATTCAAATGCTTTTTTTACCTTCTGAATCTGAGTTTGATAAAAATGGGCAAGTTTTGAAAAATGTTTGAAACTGTGGTGGAAATAAATGCAGCCGGTTAAACAGATGAGGGAAGTATGATCGTTTTGCATTTATATCTGTCCTCGCTGCAAAAGAGAGCAACAAACGTCCAGTACAGACTTCGACATGGTCCCCCCCCATTTCAGTTTCCTGCATACAGGGAATATATTTTTTTAGCAGCAATCGAGAAACATACCCAGAACCGACTTTATCATAGGTTCCGCGGTTTAGTTAGTGATGATATAGATGGATACCAACTAATCCTTTTGTTTTATTAGCAGAATTCCCCGTTTAGAACCACACTGGCCTATAATGCCAAGAGATCCACCGATCATAGAAATTACTGTTACTATGGAAATGGAAACCCTAGTAAAAAAATTTCATCAGAGAGTGCCTACTCCAAGGATGCTGTATCATAATGGACCTTTTAATGCTCTGGAGACCGCGATACATCATAAAGCATGTCTCATTTCAGAAAAGTAGACATTAATAACTCACCACAAAATATTCCCTTGTTGTGGCGCAATTTGTGCTGAAACGTAGTTCTACTTTGGAAAGGAGAATGGTTACTTTTCTTAAATGAGGAAGCCTTTATGAAGGCATTGGGCAGGCCTATCACCCCCATACCTACCTGTTTTTCAATATAACTTAATACTGGTTGTTATATCTATAATAAATGAAGTTTTTACTGTATATGGGAAAAAGAAAGTTTAAATAAGTAGTTTTGGAGAATGTACTAAAGCTGCAGTGATTGAATGGCATCATTTGCAGAAAAGATAATAATTAAATAAAAAATAATAAATAATATAAAAAAAAAAATACAAACTACCATTCAAAAGTGTTGGTAATTTTTTATGTTTTTTTGTAAGTCGTTTCTGCTCACCAAAGATGCATTTATGTTGATCAAAAAATACAGTAAAAACATTAATATTGTGAACGATTGTTATAGATTATAAATAAACTGTGTTTTATGTTAAATATATAGTAAAATCGAATTGATGTTCTGTGATCAAAGCCTGAATTTTTTAGCATCTTTACTCCAGTCCTTCAGTGTCACATGACCTTCAGGAAATCAACACTCAGGCTGACTTTGCTGCTCAACAAACCATTTCTGAATTATAAATCAGTCCCAATGTTTACAGTCAGTAGTTATTAGTTGCAACAGTAATATTGAGGAAACGAACTTAAAAAATTATGCAAACTTGGGTGAAACCTAGTGTCTGTTAAACCTAAAGCCATTGGCCACAAAGGACTCATTTGTTTCAATTGTCATCTGGATCTGTTAATGTGTCTTTTGATTAAAGGTTTTGCATTTATTTCAAGCAAACTGGAAGATTTCTGATGCACAAGTAAAAAGCTGCGGAGTAATATGTGCTTTTTTAACGTATGAAATCACATGCTAAGTGAAACAGAGGGCAGTTAGCAAACATGCAGTCAGCCAGGATTTGGGTGTAAACAAAATGAAGTCTTAGCACTTTAAAGCAAAGTGAAACGTACTGCAAAAGACTGGAATCCAATTCACTCTGTCTCTCCTTTCTCTCTCTCTTTAAATATGGTTCTCATTCTGGTGTGCGTTTCCCAAAACCATAGTTGCTAACTAAGTTTTAGCAACTTTGGGTGGTGTGCATTTGCAATTTCCCATTGCCCAACCAACTAATTGCTAACAGGTTTAGCAACTATGGTTTTGGGGAATGCACCCCGGGAAGTTTCACACAATCTAGCTTTACACTTCTAGTTTTATGAGAAACATTCGAAAAAAGGGGCATTTCGTCTAAAATGTGCCCGTTATCACACAATAGAAATGACTGTTTGGTTTTATTGTTCCGCTTTTCATTGCTCTGAATGACAAAAATTAACAATTGACTTATCACAGCTGCTTGCCCCGTGTTATCCTCGCTGGCTTTAAAAGATATTTTTCCTGCTTTTGTGCAAAGTCATAAGTAATTTTGTGGTTTTAGACAAAAGGGAATTTTGCTTTAAGTGGATAAAATAGCCAATTGGTTCATAAACACACTGGTCATCGTTGAACTTGGGAACAGAAATAAAACACAAAGCCAGTCTTCACAATTGAATATTCAGAATTGAGCCAAAGTCTTCAATTAAACTTTCACAATAGAGATAAAATCACTGACCACTCTGAACAACAATTCAGATATCAGAAGATTTCGCTCGCTGAATCATTTCCTAAAACAGGACGTCCAATTTAAAAAAGGGTCAAAACCACATCATAATTACAGATTTTCATTTCATCATTTTTTTTATTTGCCGACAAAGTCTAAATCCATGTCATTCAATCACAGGAAAATCAAATTTTAACAACTCTAATGGTAATAAAAATGGATCATCCTTAAAACAAACATACATTTTACAAACTATGGGAGTCACGGTTTATTGCTTTTTATAAACTGAATGAAATATCACCTGGTTTTTGACAAAGCCACACTTTTTTTATGTTACAAGATTGGCAAAGTTCACTGGCATTTCATCTGTCTCCCGAATGTTTTTTAATTTATACAGATTTTGGTCTGGGGGTGTAAATTAGTCGCCAACAGGCATTCCCTTTATTAACTGTGTGTCCCTCCTATAGTTTCAGCCAAAAATGAAAAATCTGTGATATTTACTCACCCTCAAAAACATCCCGAACTCATATGATGTTATTTTGTTTCGGAAGAGAATCCGGAAGAATCTCATGCAGCTCCTTTTCCCTACATATAACCACACCTGTCAAAATAAATGAATATTGGATTTATATTTAAATAATTTTTTTATATTTATTTTATATTATTTAATTTTATGTATTTCAAAAGTCTTTCTTAGTCCATACGATAAGCTTTGAAGAACAAGTTGTTTGACTGGTTTTTTTCATATCCTGTCTGTCTGTCACGAACTCAGAACCCATGACATTATATTATGAATTTCATAGTTAACATGTCCAGGTTTTCATTCAGCTTCACACATGTCACAATATCCAAGGTATAAACAAACACTGCCCCTGTGTATAATGTTTTTTAATGTTAACTTGGTATAATCTGATAGATGATATGAATAATGGTAATAAAATGGGTTTTTCCATTTTTCTTTCTCCGTTTCCTCTTTAATTTTCAGGTGAACGATGGAGTCAGGACCATTCTTGACAGATTTCCCATCTCCGAGATTTCATTGATCTAGAGGCAGAACTAATGAATCATCGTCAGACACTGCAGAAACCACTGACAACCTACAAAAGTCTTTCAACATCCATCACACCAGTGACAGATGAATAATGCATTGACATGTCAGAGGAGTATAATATATATTAAATGAAAGACTTGAACGAGGTCCACATTAGGTAAGTGCTGCTTCCTCCCCAGGACAGCGCCCATCTATCAGCCACAACATCCACCATCATGGTTAAAACAGGAATTCTCAAATAAAAAATCAGATAAAAACGAGAATAAAAATAAAGAACACTTCACCACTGGATTTTGCAAAATGTGCAATGGTTATAACATTAAATCTCTGAAATGCATTCTGACCTTTTGAGGCACTTAGTAGCAGAGTAATTTACAGCAGAACGGCATATTCCAGTGAGAATTCTGATATAAACTCAGAATTTAGGTTTATTTCTTGTGTTTGCAAATTTTACTCGCAATTCAGTTTTTTTGTTTCCACCATGGTAAAATAAAAATAAAAAGAATAATAAAGGTAGTTGTGACTTTTTTATCTTACAATTCCTAACTTTTTTCTTGCAATTGCAATTTTATATCTTGCAATTTGAACTTTGTGTCTTTATATATGCATATCATAACTGTGAGATATAGTAGAGATATAGAAGTCCAAAATGTAAGATATAAATTCAGAGTAATGGAAAAAAGTAAGAAACTGTAAGATAAAAAATTATATATAAAAAAAAATTGCAAACTCAAAAATATAGAATTGTGTGATGTAAACTTAGAACTCTGAGAAGAAAAAATCTGAATTGCAAAATATAAACCCAGAATTGCGAGACTTAAACTCATTGTTGTGACGTAAACTTGGTATTGCAAGAAAACATAATCAGGATACTGAATTTGTATCTCGCAATTTGCGTTGTAAGATTGTACAAAACTTTCAAATTGTAAAAAAAAAAGAAAAAAATTGGAATAATAATAAACAATTCGCAATTACTTTTTTTTATTATTGTTATTATTATTCTCTTGTCACTGTTACAGACACACCAGGTTCCACCTCCATTCAATAATCACAGCGCACGCCCTCACCTGAAATTACTGAGCACTTCCACCTGACCTCATCAACCAGTCAATCACCTCTGCACTACAAATACCACACACACGCGATATCAGTCAGCGTTCGGTCTCTCGTTAGCAATAAGGTCTCTTACCTTTATGCTAACTCTACGCACCAACTCTATCGCTACTTACCTCTCTCCAGCGATCTCCAGAAGTTGCCAGCCATCTCTGTGCGTGTGTGTTGGTACACTCTCCCTACTATGACGTCTCTCCTCCCCTCTACTACGGATCCATTCATTCACTGCCAGTCTCCATATCACTCTTCCCAGCACTACTTCGGGCTTCCTCGCTTGTGCCTGAATAAAACTGTCTTCTCCTGTTATCCACTCAGCCTCCCTGGTTTCTCTGTAACAGTCACAAACAAGAGTCCTTAGTTTTCTCATTATTTGAATGATTTATTTTTTTTCACACACGGATCTATTGTCCTGTAATTTATTTCAAAATAAACTGCCTCCAATTGCACATCCGAACCAAACTGCAGTGGTTGCTATAATGTCAGTCAGACAGTGTCCTGTCCAGATTAACCTGCAAAGTGAACCAGACCTTACGCTGATATTTAAAGTTCAAACTGTGCAGCATTTACTAATATCATTTCTCAAATTTAGGGATTAGGTGTTTTGAAATAATCTCTCTGATCAATAATAACAGTGATGCTGGCCTTAGAAACACCACCAATAATGAGTAGTGCATTTCAATATTCACGTCACTGGGTGTTCACTTTCTGTTTAAATACTCATGGGAGGCGCAGAGGTCATGTCGAGCAGTGTGTTGTGAGTGAACTCAAGGGGCTGGCTGCTTTACATCTGCATGAATCACATTCAGATCAAAGGAGCAGCGGGGAGCCAGTCACTCACTGATAAAGTTCAGAGCTGAAATATGATGGAGTGTTTATTTCTGGGTCAGTGGGGTGCTAAGGAGATCTGCTTTCTAAGAGTTGAGAGCACGAGCGAAGGCCTGAACAGCGGTTTGACAGGCGCTAACTGGGTAAAAAGGACATTATGAGCAGGCTTCCTGCGGACGGAGCGAGAAACACACGACTGAATATACGGCCCAAACTAACAGAGAAGAGAGAGGAGAAGAGTCATTTTTTAGTGATGGGCTTGCTACTGAGCCAGACTTTCTAAACAGAAAAAACTGTCCTATATTCACGGCGGAGGAGTAAACACTACGAGGATATGTCAAGTGTACTGTCACTCTTGAGGTCTTACCTTGAGTTAGCCAGACAAGGTTAGAGAAAAATTATCAAATCTACACCCTTGAGAGAAAAAGAACTGTACTTATTGTATTTGAATGTGTACTTGTAGTCTACTTTATCCTAATATCATATAATTAATTACATTAATGGTCCAAAAAATTTAGATATAATTAGAGTCTTACAGCTCATGGATTGGAATCGTTTCGAGTGTGACTATCAAATAATATAATTCCATTTTGTGGACGAGTAAACGATCAAGACAGTTTGAGGTTTGCTGTTATGGTACTGAGTGTTAAATGTGAGTGTACTGTATAGCATGCAGTAAAGGTTGACTAGACTTACAGTAATGTGTGTAAATTGTTATTAATTCATTAATTCAGGAAGTGGGCAATATCTAGAAAATCATGAAGCCATTGATAGGGATATAATGCCCGGAAATAAATAGTTATTAACATTTTATTCTACAAAATTTGTCATTGCGGATTCTACGAAAAAATAAAAAGATTATAATGATTGAAAAATAAAAGGGTTTAAAAATTTTACTTGTGGTTGGTTTATTCATCACTCTGGAAAGGGTATAAGGTCAAGTGAAGTTGGCTATTGACTTTCTTGGGATATAAGTGAATACTTACCTACTACTACTTGCATTCTATATATGGAACCATTATGTTATTCCAAGAAATTATAGTGAGAATGTGTGAATGTGGTTATATAGAGTGTTTGGTGTGTGTGTGTGTGTGTGTGTGTGTGTATGTTTGTCTCTTAATGAGTAAAAGTGTCCCTCAAACACAGACTGTCAGACTCAAGCGGTGCGTGGACGGCTGATGTCTGAGACACTTTCACATTTTTTCTCACACTCAAAAACACCAACGAATTAACATTCAAATCACTCTCAATCTCAACACACAACACACACAAACACCAAACACACAGGAGAGGACATCACACCTACACACACACACACACACACCCACACACAACACACACAAACACATAAAATCAGAGATACCACACACACACACCACAAAAACACACACCGAGGGAGAGGACACACACACACCACAAACAAACTAACAAAATGTGAAAACAAAGAAAAGGGAAGAAGCGATGATCCTACACAACTGGCATTAATCGGTATGTAAAATGATCTTTTGTCTTCGATCAAAGAGAGCTGAGGAGATGTTTTCTTTCATCAGCAACTAAACATGTCAGGTAGTTACTGATCTCTCAAAGGTGAGACCAAAGCTTGCAGTAAGACGCCGAACACCTTGAGTTTCTGGCCAGTGACGTGTTGTGAGCAATTGGGTTCTGAGCTCTGGGGCCTAACTGACACATCAGAACTTGGGCAAAATGCACATGTATGCAGTATATAGAATAGTCTGGATTCATTTTCGTCAAAAAATGTGTTTTTTCCTATCAAATATGTATAACGATATAGGTATTTATACCCTTAGATACAAAACTAATGCATCAAATAAATAAATCTTGACCAGTAACAATCATTCACTTCAGTGAAAGAATGAATTGAGACGCTTCCAAAACTGATTTCAGCTCCATTCGTTCAATAATGACCAGTCAGCTATTCACCAGACAAAATTACAGACAAAACAGCCGTATTTTACACATCACACCTGTGTTAAAATGCAGCAGCGTTTTGTTTTTTAATGGTGTTGCTACACGTAGAATCTACTTAAAAAAAAATAAAAATAATCTAAAAATCCCAAACAATTTATTTATAATTTATGTGATGGAGCATGAAAAAATGAATAAAATAAAATAAAATAAAAATAAAATAAAATAAAATAAAATAAAATAAAATAAAAAGTTTCTAGTGTCATTGTGGAGAAAATAATAAAGCATAATAAATTATATATAATAATATCAAAATAGCACTTTCGAGAAGAAGACTGGCTTTGACTGATTTAATAAACCAAAGTATAGGAACACAGATTGGAAATCGTATATATATATATATATATATATATATATATATATATATATATATATATATATATATATATATATATATATAATATGTTATTATTATTATTATTATTAATTACTTTCCTTCTAGTAAAAAGCATAATTTTTCTTTCAAATGTTTATATTTTTATTTCTTACTCTAAATATTTGAATCTATATGAATTATTAGGTTAGTTTTAAGAAATTGAAACACAAATATGATGTCTAATTTTGACAAAATTAAGAAAAAATAAATCAAAATTAAAGAAAATTCAAGTTCTCAGATTCATTAACTTAAGACCAAATTATATTTTGCTAGAAAAAAATAAAAATAAAAATCAGCTGAAGAGTTGTGTGATTTAGTCTCATGTCTCAACAATCAGTGTGTGAGAGAGACATTATTTATGAAAGACATGAATATTTTTTTTAAAGTTTTTTTATGGGAGTTGAAACAACTTTTATTTTGACTTCTTGTTCTATTTCTTTATATAGTAATCACTTTTATTCAGTGTCTATGTGCTTCTGAAACTCAGTAAGGTAGCAAGACAAACTTTTGTCATAAAATATTATTCAGTTAAATCTATGCAGAATTTTATGTGCAAGTTAATAAATATTTATAAATAGAAATATTTTATGTGATGGAGCAAGAAAAAAATGTGGAGATTCTACTCCAGAACAACAGCGTTAATTTATTAACTTAATAACAATTACACCAACTATTACAAAAGTTAAACAATGTGTATATTGAATTTGTTTTAGTTTTAAACTGATTAACTACTAAATTTTATTGCAAATCTACTGTAAATCAGTTGCGCATTGGTCGTTGTCTGAGACACCATGGAGCCAGGTGTCCATATCAAACTCACTGAGGCGTCTACAAATACTGCCTGACGAGTTTTCCCCACGGTTGTCTTACATTGTTATAAATAATAATAATATATAATAATAAGATTAAATCATAATATTATGCTTCTATGAATTATCAATGTATTACTGAGAGTTCGAAGTCTACTGAGATTCACGGTACCCTTAAAATCAGTTTTCTTTAAAGGGCTTGAGTTTATTTTTTGCGCGTTTATTTTACATTATAAGTTATAATAGCTATATTAGACAACACGTGGGTCTTAGTTAAGTGAAAGCCGGTTAGCCTTTGAGTCAGGCGCGTGCGGGTCAGGCTCGTGGGGTCTTATGTAAGAAGCGCGCTCCAGCGGCGGAGCGTCATTCGGCGGCGGTCTCGAGGTGACAGGAGTGGTTTTTTTAGTCTCATTTAACATGATATTTAATGTCACATTATGAGTTAATGTTGAGATAAAGTTTTGATTTTAATCGTAATAATCATCGACTGAGGAAGCGGAAGAGCGCGGAATATCGACCCGTGATCGGTTATTGATCGTCATGCCGCCCATCGAGAATGACGCAGGACGCGAGCAGATCCGATCGAAGATCGAAGAGCTGATCGATTCTCATCAAGTGCTGGTGTTCAGCAAGAGCTACTGTCCCTACTGCGTCAAGGTGAGCGCGGACAGAAACACGAGAAGTGTGTGTTTAGTGATCATCAGTCAGTCATTATATCCTCCTGAGAGACAGAACTAAAGTTTCAGAGAATATTGTTGTTTTTATGTCATTACATTGATTGGAGCTAAGAAACAAACGGGGGAAACATTTGTAAAATATATATATTTTAGTTATATTTTCTTTGTAGAGGACTCCAGGACTAAAGTTATTCAAAAAAGATAGAATAAAAATGTACTGACCCCAAACTTTTGAACGGTAGTGTAATATTGTTATATATTGATTTACATTTTAAATAAACGCTCTTCTTTTTAACTGTTTTTTTTTTTCCATCAAAAAATCCTGAAAAAAAGCATCACAGGTTCTAAAAAAAATATGAAGCCAGCGCAACATTTTCCAGCTCTGATCATAAATCAGAATATTTAGTATGATTTTTGAAGATCATGTGACACTGAAGACTGCAGTAATGATGCTGGAAATACAGCTGCACATCACAGGAATAAATTACAGTTTTAATTATATTAATATAGAAAAATGTTATTTTACATCGTAATAATATTTCACAATATTAATTTTTCCCCTCTGTATTTTTGATCAAATAAACGCAGCCTTGATGAGCAGAAGAGACTCCTGTAAAAAAACATTAAAAAATCGTTCCGATCCCAATCTAATTTTTAATCTAATTCGCATATTAATCTGTTCAAACCATAATGAAAAAAATAAGTGTTATAATGCGGGGTAAAAAACTTGGCAACATTTTTCACGAGATATCTCATATTTCATAGAATATTGATCTATAATTCTCTTCCCTAAAATGCCTGATTAACATGATGTTTGTCGTCTACAGAAGACATGAATGAAAATCACGCCCTGTTTTCGTTAAAATAAAAAGTCATATTCAGATTTAAAGCCCCATAACATTTTTCTGAGATGTTTATTTTTACGACAAACAATTTGAAAATTAGCCAGATTGAAATGATAATTACAAATCATTATAATATTTCCCTAAGAGTGTTAGATTTGATAATTCTGTCAATATCAGTCATATTTAAAGAGCAAGGAGAGGAAGTGTTTTATGATCAAACCTCCTGAAAATGTGCTCCGTACAGGACATAAAACTGTGGACTTCACTAAAAATATAATATTCAGAAGTCTGTGCCTGGGTCCCAGGAGGATATGATTATGTGTTTTTTCTATTGTTTTTAAAACATTTTATTTCAAAATAACAATTGCTGGATTATTAGTTTGGTTTTTTGTATGATTTTCCTTAATAATTCCTTACTTGCATTATGTTATTGTTGTTATATTTCTTATTCTTTGTTGTTTTTGTTTTATTCTGTTATGTTGTAAAGTGCTTTAAGTTTTAAGGTACTGTACAAATTATTATTTTTATTCTGTTATGTTGTAAAGTGCTTTAAGTTTTAAGCAGAAAAAGAAAAAAAAAGTGCTAAAATTACTTGTCAGTGTCAAGTTCATGTAATAGTCATTTTATTATAGTTTTTCTGTTGCCCCAGTACTTCACTGATTGAGTAGCTTTCTGTCAGATACTGATGACATGTATTTGAAAAGCTGCAATGGATGTTTTTTCTGCTAAAAGTACTACTAAATGTTTGAAGTCTTTGTTTCTTTATTTCCAGGTGAAGGAGCTCTTTAAAGAGCTGAATGTCAAGTGTAATGCAGGCTCGTAGAGCTGGACCTGATGGGTAAGAGCACAATAACTTTTTATCCTTTTGTATATCAGAAGAGTAATCAAATGACTTTTATACTAATGAGTGAAATGAAATGCATGCAGGCTGTGCTGTGCTGTCTACAGATACCAGTTCTGAGATTACAGAATACTTTTTTTTTGACTACATAATTAAACGAAACAATCTCTACTTCATTTGTTTTGCTGAGCATGCGATTGCATAGCATGCATGTTTATGTGCTGCTCTTCCTGATATGCAAGCTTACTGATTCTGCATGTTATGTGCATGTGTTTCCACTTCGGCTGATATTATGTAACGTTCATGTTTAAGCGTATTGAACTTTTGCTGCCTCTTAGACGGAGCTGAGCTGAAAGACTCTTGCTGTGGTCTCTGAACATTGTGCTGAAGCTCTGGAGTTAATGTTTAAGTGTTGACCGTGAGTCACTCCAGCTCCAGCATTACTAACGTCTGAAACTATCTTCCTCTTCTTGCTTTCCTTCACTCCTCCATACCCTCCTCCATGTCTCATTCATGTCTCACGCTCTCTCTTTATCTCACTGTCCATGTGCAGCTGTTCATCTCATGTTCGTAGCATGACCCTGATAATGGGTTCTCTGGCGAACGGCTCTAAACCTGATTAGCTGCTGTTTTTCTGTTTGGAGCCAGACATTGCTTTCAGAAGCAGGCGAGCAGTGCCAGATCCGAACCTGATTCGATTATTGGAGAGCTGCCCATGTGGTGTAGATGTGAAACGTGAGTGGTGAGACCCTGACTGATCTGATCGTGTCTGATGTGTTTCAGAGGACGGAACCAACTACCAGGACTTGCTGCATGAGATGACGGGGCAGAAAACCGTCCCCAGTGTCTTCATCAACAAGAAAACCCATCGAGGCTGTGACAACACCATGAAGGTGCGCATTCTTCTGACTGATCTCTGCATGTAGGGCCATATGAAATCAGTTTTATTTTATCTCAAATTCCTTTTTTTTTTTTTCTGTACTCCTTTTTAATGGTTAAATGATATTTTATTAATCAAAAAGCATGTCTAAAATCAAAATAAAAATCATGAAACTTATACAATTTAACATCAATTTATTAAAAGTTTAACAAAAAATACATGTTTAGGACCCTTTGAAATGTTCAATTTGTTTTCATGTTTTGATTTATTGATACCTAATTCTGTGTTTTAGCACGTCTAATTATTCTACTTTTTCTTATTATTCATTTATTTATTTATTCTTACCATAGCCTTAGGATTTTTTTTTTTTCCCTCAGAAATCCTGTTGTGTATTTAAAATTTTTTGGTTATCAAAAGAAGGCATAAAACATTAATTAAACTTTTAATTAATAAAAAATAAACAATTTTTTTGGCAAACAAAGGGGATTTACAGTACTATTAAAATGATGGTCCTGAGTGGATGTGTGACTAAATTAATGATGTTCTGCTGCCACAGCCTCACCTGCACACACCCTTCCATGATTGTTGTAGTCGAAGATTAAGGCCTGGTTTCACAGACAGGGCTTAGATTAAGCCAGGATCAGGCCATCGTTCAATTAGGACATTTAAGTCATTTTTATGAACATGCCTTAGATAAAAAAAACAACAAAAAAAAACCATTTAGGGCAGGACTTTTAGTTTCATTCTAAAATGTGTCAGTTTCACTCAGATATCTCACGTGTCAGCATGTGATTGAAAATTTGTATGTGAGAGATTTTAAACCACGTCAAATATAAGAATCTTAGTTGTTAGTTGTGACTACTGTTATTATTATGGCTGGGATTCTCCATGGACCTCCTGATTTGACATTACAACAATATCTAGCTGCCCATTTGATCCGTATTGCTGTTTTAATAATAATAATAATAATACATTTTATACATTTTGGCTTTCAATGTCTATGAATGTTGATTTTTTGTTTAACTGTTGAAATATTTTTTTAAAAAACATTACAAGTATTTAAAATAACTAAATATTAAAAATAAAACTGATGTGTTAAGTATTTTTTTTAAATAACTAAATAGCTTTAAAAAACACAAATGCATTACAAGCAATAAAGCAAAGAGAAATAACTAAATATTAAAAATAAAATGCTGTAAACTAATTGACCTGTTTTTATTTGTTGAGTATCTGTAAGTGATCTCTATTTGAATTGTTTGATCGTCATTGCCTGTTTCTATCACTAATGCATCTGTCTGTAGATCTGTCAGCTCTTTCATAACCGAGTGTTAGGCAGCTCTGTGGGAAAGACCTTCGGTAATCGAGCTGAATAATGCTGAAGCACCTCTTCATGATGCCTCTTATCAGCATCGTCTGTATGCTCCTGCTAATGATGGGTTTGTTTGTCATGGTAAACAGGCACACAAAGATGGCGACCTGCAGACGCTGCTGTGTGAAGGCAGGGAGGTGTATGAGTACGATCTGATCGTCATTGGCGGTGGTTCTGGAGGTCTGGCCTGCTCAAAGGTGAGTTAAATTACACTGAGAAGGAGATCATTCATTCATGATATTGTTTAAATACTGTGTGTGTGTGGGGGGGGTGAATTCAGGTCAGTCGAGCCACTTTGTCATCTCAGATGCTTAAGTTGCATGGATGAACCCTTTTTTAGGCCTTGGTGTTATAGCAATTTAAAAAAAAATATGTTTCAGCTTTTGACTTGCAGAAAGTAAAATACAAATTTAGGTAAAAATCAACTTGAGGTACTGTTTTTACACTTTTTCTGTATGCAATACCTAGTAATTAAACAGGAATAATTTTTTTTGCATACAAATGTATTTGTATATTTTATACAGTTTATTTGTATACTTTAAAATGATTCACAGAAATGAATCAAATAACACTGACCTCTTTTCAGTAAACTAAATGTCAAATAAAAAAATGCAGGTGCATAGTACTGCATATGTTGCTATCAAAGTCCTCAAAAATATAAATACTAATATTGATAGTGCATGTAAAACCTGATACAGACATGGAAAAATTAATTTAGCCAAACTATAGCAACCCTTAACGCATGAGCAGTTCTGTGGGTTTTGCACATGAATCTGATTTTTTTAACGCTTCCTCTTCCTGCCCAAACAGGAAGCAGCTGCCTTGGGGAAGAAGGTCATGGTTCTGGATTATGTTGTACCCACACCGAAGGGCACAACCTGGGGTAAGAAAACCGGAATCAAAACCATGCAGGTTTAATCAAAACTGACTTCTAATGAGATGATGATGAGATGTTTCTGTGCAGGTCTGGGGGGCACGTGTGTGAACGTGGGCTGTATTCCCAAGAAACTGATGCATCAGACGGCTCTGCTGGGCACCGCCATTGAGGACGCACGCAAGTTCGGCTGGGAGTTCAGTGATCAGGGTGAGTCCAAGATTCAGCACGGCTGGAAATGAAGCTGTACGTGATGCAGACAAAAATGACTTCACGTGATCTAATGCATCTCAGATAAAAGATAATAACAGTAAACATGCATTCTTCATGCGGTACAGATTTTTATGGTCGAATGTGTGAGGGCTTGAAGTTTTGTGATTTCTTCTCTGAAAACATCTCCAGTTTTTTTCCTTCTCTGAAAGTTTTAGCATAGTTTTATTAATTCTGTGACTGCAGCCTTGTGAATATTTCTTGAAATTGTTGAGACCATTATGTGAGTTAATATAATGTATGAACTAACATAATACATTTATTACAGTGTTTATTAATCTTTGTTAATGTTAGTTAATGAAAATAGTCGTTCGTGCTAATTCACAGTGCATTAACTAATGCTAAAAAGCACAACTTGGGATTTATAATAATGTATTAGTAAATGTTGAAATTAACAATAACTAAGATGCTGTAGAAGTATTGTTCATGCTTAGTTCGTGTCGTTAACTAATGAACATTATTGTAAAGTGTTACCAGTATCTTTAATGACAGAATTGTTGATGTGAGATTTAACAGAAGAAGACGTCCGAATACACCGGATGAGTGATCATCATTACAGAATTCAGTGTGTTGCAAAGCTTTTGCTTTCAAGAGCTTCCCTTTCTTGGTCTTAAAGTAGATTTCTTTTTGTCTTTCTCCTGTTTTCATCCACACACTCATCAAATGTTGGCTTTTTATTAAAGTGACTCACAACTGGGAGACGATGAGGACAGCGGTGAATAACTACATCGGTTCACTGAACTGGGGCTACAGGGTTTCCCTGCGAGACAAAAACGTCAATTACGTCAACGCCTACGCTGAGTTTGTGGAGCCGCACAAGATCAAGGCAAGTGTGTTCTGACCCAGAAAGCCAGTCGCGCTGTGTTCAGTTCCCAGCATGCATTGTGAAGGCAAAGCTAACAGTCACAGCTAAGATGAAGCAAACAAAAAAAAGAGATCCTACTACAGGTCCAGGTGTGATTTGAACGCGAAGAAGACTGGATTCTTTTCTACATTCGAGAGAACTCGTGTAAGGCTTAATTAATTCCTTCATTTGGCAAATCATGCCTTAATGACATTGCTCAGAATAGAACAGCTGCTGTTTGTATGTGTGTTGGTTTTCTTCTTGTAACTTAATCTAAATGGCAGCAGTATAAGATGCTAAAAGTTGCAAATCACAGTCTGCCAAAACCTGCCCTCGTCTGACTCTTTTCTCTTCCGAACAGGCCCACAAACAAGCGCGGTAAAGAGATGTTCTACACTGCTGCTAAGTTTGTGCTGGCGACGGAGAGAGGCCTCGTTATCTGGGCGTCCCTGGAGACAAAGAGTACTGCATCACCAGGTGAGATAAGACTCTGAGTTCAGTTCACCGCGGTAAAAACTCCCTCTGGAGAGCCGGATAAACACAGCTGGACCTCAGGGGGTCGTTACTGATTTATTTACAGGATTTATTGATTTAAAGCTGATTCATTCTCAGTCACCAAGGGAAGGAAAGCTTCCACTGAATGGCGTGTTGAATACGAGGAGGATTTCTTTCTGTATGATGGTCATGTGGTATAACATACGTGTACATTTGAGTGTGGCATAAGCCTTGTTTCACACGTCAGTCCAAATCTGATCATTGTGTATGTGATCTAAATGATTGACACTGTGTATTGCAACTGTTCCCCGTTCTGATCTGTTTTTCGTGTTACTGAATATCTGCATTGGGTTTCTATTAATGTTGCCGTGGCGCTGGATTATATTATTGTTTTATGAGGAAGCGGCAGAAACGTAGGAAAGCTGGAATGCCTTTTTTTTTTTTTTTTTTTTTTTTTCTATGCTGACGTCTCTAAACTCGTGTAGAGTAGCACTTTGTTGTCATTTTCCACTCAACTTGCAGTTTGCAACAACACAGCCTTGTTTCTGCAAAGACGTCACATTTTACGTGACTGAGAAAGTGACGATCCGTGAAATCCATTCTGGAGTTGGATTAGAATTGTATTTCAAACCACATATGAATGTAGTTTGAAACGGATGTGTAAAAATCTGGCCGTTGTGAAAAATAAAATTTTTGGCCGTTGTTACTTGCTAATTATGATCAGATTCCCAATCAGACATGCACAGAAATCTGATTTGAACTGACCGTCTGAACAAAGCCGTAGTGATGTTAACTTTCAAATAGAGTTTGGCTCTTGATGATGAGTGCATGTGTGTTGTTTTATGACTCGCGTCTGAGATTTCCTGATGGTTCATTCATCTTTTATCTGATAAGGAAGTGAGTGTCAGGTGTTTGGCGAGACTCAAGCCTCTGCGGTTTTCAGTATATTGACTCTTCTCTTTGGCAGCGTTTTAACTGTATGTGTCTGAACTTTTGTCTACAGTTGAGGAAACGTGATCCGTCTGTGTTGTCCTCACTGGGTTTTTGTTTGTTATTCGCAGTGATGACCTGTTCTCATTGCCCTACTGTCCCGGGAACGACTCTCGTCGTCGGGGCGTCGTATGTGGCTCTGGAGTGCGGGGGGTTTCTGGCCGGTTTGGGGCTGGACGTGACCGTCATGGTTCGCTCCATTCTGCTGCGAGGATTCGATCAGGACATGGCCAACCGTGCAGGAGATTACATGGAGACAACACGGGGTCAAATTCCTCAGGAAGTTTGTTCCTACCAAGGTTGGTGCATGTGTGCTGTTAAACATTACTGAAAGCTGAAATAATGAAATAATCTGTTGCAGCTGCGGTTTGAACTGCTCTTAAGCAGCATTATGATCATGGCCCTCTTTGCTCATATCATGTTGGTGATAACCGATCATTCTTTATTTCTACAGATCGAGCAGCTGGAAGCTGGAACTCCAGGCCGACTTAAAGTGGACGGCCAAAATCAACCGAGAGTGATGAAATCTTTGAAGGGGAATACAACACTGTGAGTATTACTGGTTTAAACGGATCCATACGGTTCGGCACACGCATGTGATTCCACGGATTAATTGCAAAATGTAACAAGCGCGAGCAAATTTTAAACACAATTCCAGAGAGAAAAGGCGAAAGGGTAACTCGAACTCGATTCGTTTATTCGCGCCCTGTTCTCTACACATACAGGCGCACACAAACACCGAACTGAATCCTCTGAATAGACCCATCTCAACAGTCATTCAGCTAAACACAGTCAGTTATGTCTCAAGTGAATTAAAACAGCTGAGAAACAAATCAGATGTGATGTGTATCATTATATCGGATCCGTACATCAGGTCTTAAAGGGACAGCGGCCTATAAATACTGCTGCTGTCACGAATGATCATCAAACAACAAAAAAACTGTGATTAAAAATCTATATTTAATTTATACAGCGAACACTATGCAGTGTTATTTTCCCTAATTATTACATTTCTGTATTTGAATTCTACCAGCCTTATTTTATTTGTAACATAACTCTGTTTGTAGTTATCTATGCTTGTATTTTGTGTATTTGTTCTTATTTTTACTGGCTGTTCTCTGGTCTCTTCTAATCATGTTTAAAACCTTCTTAGTTAATCTAAAGCATCATCTGTTGTTAAAAAAAAAAAAAAAAAAAAAAGTAATAAAAACGCTCTTTTCAAACTTTTTTACATTCACTTTGATGAAAATGGAGGCACAAAGTATGTTCACTTTGTTGGTGGATCAATGTGTGACACCAGCGGCTCGAGTCCGTGGGAAATGTGAGCACAGTCACAGAGGGTTTAAAAGCAGTAATGTCAAGTATTCTTGTTAAAGCACTTGCAGCAGTTATTCAATATGAACCTTCCTTTGAGTTGTACTAAACAGACTACTGTTCTGATGTAATTCCTGTGGGTGCTCTTAGATCCGTTAAACAATGCTTTGCTCATTATTATTATTTGTTGTTTTCTTTGCAACCAAGGGAGGAGTCTGTGGTAATCAGCATTGTCACATTCCTTCAGTATTTCTGATGCTCTGTGTCTCTCAGGTGTTGATCGCAGTGGGTCGAGACGCCTGTGCACAGGAAAGATCGGTCTGGACAAGGCTGGAGTTAAAGTCAATGCCAAGTATGTCTCTTTCTTCTGTATGGTTTATTCTGGTCATCTGTCCTCACAGTCCCCTCCTCCTTGTTGTTGTGGTAGCTCTTGAGAGGGCGGGGGCAGAGGCGGCTCTGGAGTGTCACGGTGAATCAGCAGAATTGACTCTGGGAACTGAGAAGTGCGTCCAGCATCTGATCAGAGCACACATGGACTGTGTTAACATTTCCATTCATGCATATTAATTGACACATGCACTGTGTGTGAGCTGTGTGTGGTTTGAGTCCGTCACACAGGTTTAGATCCGTTCTCATGTGACTCCATATGACCCCACACACACATGCGAATGATGCACGGCTCTTTTATGGCTCCTCTGTATGAAATACTCGCTGAGCATTTACAGATTTATGATTTGAGATGCTGACTTCAGTTTAGTAATGCGCAGTGTGTTTCTAACGTACCACAGAATGTGAGAAGTCACTGTGCATTAGTTACAGTAACACTCAGTTTTCTTAGATTGCAGAAGTGAGCTGAAGTTGTTGATGTAATGTGGCTGTTATATTACAAAAAGCATTTTTTGTTTCATTTTTCTGCAGCAGTCTCAAGAGGGTTTATTTGGGCTTTAGACAAACTCAGGGCTTGAAGGTGCATTTGTGTCTTAACTTGAAAAATTTAGGGGGCACAGTGACAAAGTGCGCTAGGTTTTTAATATATTGTGTTTCAAACTGTATTTAATAGTAGTGTGATTATTTTTAGGCCAATCTTAAAGTGTATACACCGTGCACATTCACACACACACAGTGAATATTTATGTTGAAATGTGCTGCACTCATATTTGTTAAATGAAAATCATAGCCTTTTGAAGTTAAAAGCAATTCCTATTTTTTTTTTTTTCTTGCTAAAATAAGACGCTTATTAAATCATTTCAGATAATTAAGACTTTTTATGAAAAACGTTTAAAGACTGAATTATGGACCCAGAAAAACTGTTACCATTTTTAGTGCATTTAAAGAATCTTTCATAAAATTCTGCTTAATCTTGGCTTTCTGCATAAGGTCAAAATGTATAAAAGTTTGGGTTTTTTTTAGATTATGCTGTTGAATGTTTCATTTGTATCAGTCACGTGTTAGCAGATGAAGCTGATATGACAGTAATTTTAAATATCACACCAACATTAGACTTTTTTTTTTATCTTAAACTTCATAACTGGGGGGTTTTAAAGCTCAGTTCACACTAAGTGGATTTTAGCCTGATTTTGACACAATCTGCTTGATGTAGGGGGTCTTGGGGGACACAAGATTCAATCATTTCGTCTCGTGTCGTGTGTCATAGTGGAAGATTCTCAGTTCTCTCTGGTCTGGTAACAACGTGTGGTCTGAAATGTTTCTTGTTAACGACACCAATAATCTGATACAGTGACACAAATTGCGTATTTTTGAGCCACGCTTCATTTGCACACATGCTCCTGAATACCTTTCGCAGATCATGCATATCTATTGTTAGTTGCAAATGCAAGTGTAATGAATACACAGATTAATTAAAACATTGATGCAAAAGTTGTGATGCATTATGAGGGAAAAGGAATTGTAGATATATGGTCCTGCTGCTCACAATAATGACACGGACGTTTTTGCCAACCAAATAATACAACGTGAAGGGAATGGAAGTAAACTGATTCAGATCAAGCATCAGAATCAAGTCAAGTGTTTAATGCGACGTTTGTTGTTGGTGTGGAATAGATAAAGTCCTCTAGACTTGGACTTCGCTCTCCCAGTGCTAACATTGAGTCGGTTTCTGTTCCTCCGTCCAGGAACGGGAAAGATCCCAGTGAACGATGAGGAGCAGACCAGCGTTCCTCACATCTACGCCATTGGAGACATCCTGGAGGGGAAGTGGGAGCTCACTCCTGTGGCCATTCAGGCCGGGAAACTTCTGGCTCGCCGTCTGTACGCTGGAGCATCTCTGAAGGTCTGCCATTCCCGTTAGATTTATGTGTTATAAACCTTAGATTAAACTCTGTAGATAGCAGTTGGGTTTTCTGTGACCTCACCGGTTTCCTGTTTCCCTCTCTGTGTGTGGTTTTCAGTGCGATTATGTGAAACGTTCCCACCACGGTCTTCACTCCGATGGAATACGGCAGCTGTGGTTACCCCGGAGGAGAAGGCCGTCGAGATCTACGGACAGGAGAACCTCGAGGTGGTGCGTTTGCAAACAGACGTCAGGCTGGAAATATTAAATAAGCTGTGCTGATAACGAGTGTGGTTTTAATGATGTTGTGGTCCTCTGGCAGATCTATCACAGTCTGTTCTGGCCTCTGGAGTTCACCGTTCCCGGCCGGGACAACAACCGCTGCGCTACGCCAAGATCATCTGCAATAAACTTGACAACGTAAGACAATGCATGCCATAACAGTCACCATCCTGTGTGTGTGTGGTGTGTGTGTGTGTGTGTGTGTGTGTGTGTTATGATTATACACTAAACTCTGCTTTTTAATCAATTAGAAATAAGGTTTAATTTGTTAACATTAGTTAAACTTACAATGAACAGTGCTTCTACCAGCGTCCTATTGTTAACTCAAACTATAAATTGTTTTTGGTAATTGAAATAAAGCTCTATATATATATATATATATATAGTATATATATATATATATATATATATATATATATATATATATATATTAAACTTAAGTTGCAGTACTAAATTTACTTGGACTTAAAAATAGCTAAATAGAAATACATGCATGTGTGAATTGTATATATATTATATGTGTGTGTGTGTGTGTGTGTGTGTGTATATATATATATCAGATATATATATAATATATATATATATATATATATATATATATATATATATATAGCACATAAAACTTAAAACGGAAATATCATAAAATAAAAAGATGTAAAACTAACACTAGCTTCTACAGCATTGTTTTTCATTTCAATATTTTACTAATAAATTTTTTTTAAGTTAAAAGTTGTATCTTCTGACACTGAACAATTGCATTTTTATAAAGAACATTAACAGATTCATACGTTCTGTAAAAATGTGAGCTAATTTATTAACACATCTTGCTGTACTGTTACCATTTTTTTTTTTCAAATGAGTTGAAATATTTTAATTTGGAAAATAGATTATAATTATAATGTCAACCAATTTGAATTTATGCATCAGTTAATTATTAATATTCATAACTTTCTCAATGCTCACTGAAAAAGAAATTCCAGGAGAAAAAAAACATTTAGAACTTATTCTGTTGTTTTGCTCGTTTTTTTTTTTTTTTTACAATTAATTTGATATGTACCCTGGTGTGTGTGTGTGTGAGTGATCTAATGCCATCTGTTGGCTTGCATGATGCATATTTGGTTTTAAAATTGGCCTTTAAATCATGTACTTTTTTTTGTTTCAGAGGCTCATTTCTAGCAGGCAGTGACTGGTTTTTCATTAAGAAATGTGTTGTATGAATGATTTGTGTTTGATTCCATATACTGTGAGAGACACTTCAGGAGTATTAACTGCTGTGTGTGGTGTGTGTGTGGGTGTGTGTGTGTATTGTGTGTGTGTGTGTGTGTGTGTGTGTGTGTGTGTGTGTGTGTGTGTGTGTGTCAGGATGTGTGTGTGTGTGTGTGTGTGTGTGGTCCTAATGCCGGAGAGGTCACTCAGGGCTTCGGAGCCGCCATGAAATGTGGAAATTACCAAAGACCAGCTGGAAAAACACCATCGGTATTCACCCGACGTGTGCCGAGGTGCGTTCCTGTGACCCTGCTGCTTCATGACATATTACTGATATTTCACGTTCTTAGTCTTTTGAGTATAACGTGTTCTTCCCGTCACTCTTTTCCAGATATTCACCACCATGGAGGTCACCAAGAGCTCGGGCGGGGGAGACATCACTCAGCCGGGCTGCTGAGGTTTTAAACCCTGCTCGTTTAACAGGCTGTCAGGACTAGTTTAAACTGGTTTATTCTAGTGATGTATCCCTCTCCTCTTGGCAAATATAAACACACTTGAGTCTCTTGAATTAATCTCAGGTCATCGAAACTCATCAGACGGTGAAACATCAATGCTTTTGTGTCTCACTGTTGTTCCCCGTAAACGTCACCCTTTACAAAGCGTGTGATCGTTTCCACATGTGCTGGAAGGGTGTATTGTGGGCGGAGTCTGGGAGCAGCAGTAAGAGGCGGGGCGTCACTTGCTAAGAGACCAGTGATTGGAGGAGGAGATGATGATTGACAGCCTGTTAGACAGCGGGGTTACTCTGCTTTAACTGATTGTCTGAGTCAGAAATGCACCAGATGTTTGGTGCTCTGTGACGTTTTAACCCTTACCCCACACTTGCAGTGGCGGGTTAAGACCCGATGTTTTCTGCACTTGGACTTTTAAAATTGTTTGAATAAACACTTGTTAACATTGACTACACTGATCCTTGGCCTTTGACTAACTTTAATTTCTTTTGGTTGTAGGAGTCTATTTTTCTATATTTAATAGTATTTTGTCATCAGTTGCTCTGCAGAGCGTCATCTTTGACGGATTTCGCTTCCCGTTCTCATGATTCTGATACAGCGATCGAGTAACTGAGACGTGATCGAAGCGCAAACCAAAAGCAGCATGTAGATGCTTTCCTCAAAGTATTTAAACTAAGAAAAAAGAAGCACTTAGAAATATAAATAAGATGGTATGTTTCATATTTTTATAAAAATGCCACTGCATTACATGTATATGTATGAAGGTTTTCATGCAAATATAAAAATGCATGTCTATTTGTGTTTGTTTGACTTTGCTGTTTAATTTGCTCTGTGGATTATTTTGTCCTTTCGTCTCCTATCATTCACTCCTTTTGCTTTCTGAGGATTGCGTTTAAGTTCTTTTACTTGTCACTCAGTTGCCTGATGACTGTACAATATTTCCATAGTATCTCTGTTCAGATTCTATTCATGGACTTTAATAAAACTAGGTACACTACTTTTAATTTTTG
This sequence comes from Cyprinus carpio, assembly GCF_018340385.1. Classification (NCBI taxonomy): domain Eukaryota; kingdom Metazoa; phylum Chordata; class Actinopteri; order Cypriniformes; family Cyprinidae; genus Cyprinus; species Cyprinus carpio. The sequence continues at coordinate 4,296,310 of NC_056577.1, forward strand.
TGCAGTAATGAATCTAAAACATACATTAATCTGAGTGCCATACAAGCCTTGAAAATGTTATGAACATAAGTTAATTGTGCAATTTTCCGTCCGTGTGGTTTACACATTAATCACTGTTTAGCTGTAACATTAATATCTCCTGCTGCTTGGTATAGGGAAAGCAGTGCAATAATAAAAAAAAAAAAAGATTCAAAAGAAGCCCAATGCATATGTTGACCAGAATATGATGGATGTTTGCGTGTTAGCGTTTTAATGTGAGTTACTGCATTAAATCATTTCCAGGGTTTTCATTTATCAGTAAACCTTTAAAAAAGCAGCTTCGAGAAGTTTTACTGAAAATTTAAAGATAGTGTCATTTAATTAACTTCATTCATGTAAGTCTTTCTAGAGTCTCTAATTTTTAAAGTTTGGTTTACTTGTGGCTCTTAGACTCCAGTGTCCTTCTCAGCCTGCTGCTTTAAGATATTTTTAGATGATTGTATTAAGAATGAGATGAATACAGTTCAGAAACACTGACAGTAAATGGATCCGGATGGAATGCTGATTGGCTGGAAACGCACTATAAACAGGAAATGTCTAAAGCTTTATTTCCTCTAACATCATCAGTTTGTCATGGACAGAACTGCACTGGGCCACTACAAATGCAGGGTGGTCACTTCCTAGTGTTCGCTCTCTTGATTCAGTGCACACATCAGACTATAGCTGAATTCACTTCAGACAGCTCGTCCTTTTGATGAGGCCGGATGAATATTTATATTCACACACATGCGGTGGTGAAATAAAACCTTCAACCTGCTGTGGTGAAGGCCAGCGCCATTCCTGGACAGCACACCTGCTTCTGTGAAGTGCAGCGCATTCATCTGAGACAAAAGAGAGCTGTGAAGAGACCTGAGGAAAAACCATGATGAAGCGCCTCATGTCCAATGCAGTGTTCATTGAGTGAGTGAATAATCACAGCAGAGGGCAGATGTGTGTGTGTGTGTGTCGTTGTGTGTGTGAGAGCGGAGAGAGTTTCATGTCGGATGTGTGACTGATGTGTGAGAGAGATGAGAGAGAGACGGATGAGAGGAGAACGTACTCGCCAGTGGTTGTGTTGTGTGTGTGGTGTTGTGTGTGATGAGTTGATCGGAGAAGGGTGAGAGAGAGAGAGAGTAGGGTCTGTCGTGTTGTTCTGGTGTGTGACGACGAGTGAGTAGAGTGAGAGGAGGTCCAGTGTGCTTGTGTGTGCTGTGTGTGTTGTGTGTGTGGAGGGAGAAGAGAGAGAGAGTCTGTGTGAGTGTTTTCCTTGTGTGTGTGAGAGGAGAGTGCTTCTACTGTGTGTGGATTCTATGCTTGTGGTGTGTGGGTGTTGTGTGTGTGTGTGTGTGTGTGTGTGTGGAGAGAAGGAGAGAGAGAGAGAGAGGGATGAGATTGGGTGTCTGTGTTGTGTGTGTGTGTGAAGTAAGAGATGTCTAGACGAGAGAGAGAGAGGGGTCGCTGAGAGAGAGTCAGTGGTAGTGTGTGTGTGTGTGTGTGTGTGAGGAGAGAGATAAGAGTAAAGTTATGTGTTGAGACGAGAGAGAGTGAGGTCAGTGTGTGGTGTGTGTGTGGTTTGAGTGAGAGAGAGTCTGTAGAGTCTTTGTGTACTGTGGTTTTGTGTGTGTGTTGAGAGAGAGAGAGAGGAGAGGGAGAGTGTGTGTGTGTGTGTGTGTGTGTGAGAGATGAGGAGAGAGAGAGTCATGTGTGTGTGTTGTGTGTGTGTGTCTTTGTGTGTGTTGGTGGTGAGAGGAGAGAGAGAGAGTGTATGTACTTGTGTGTGTGTGTGTTGTGTGTGTGTAGTGGGTGTGTGTGTGGGGGTGTGAGAGAGAGAGAGATAGTCTGTGATGTATGTGTTGTGTGTGTTGTGTGAGAGAGAGAGTCTCTGGTGTGTGTTGTCCTGTTGTGTCTGTTTGTGGTTGTGATGAGAGAGGAGGGAAGAGTCAGGGTGTGACGATGTGAGTTGGACGCACGTTTGAGCGAGTAGTTGTGTCTCTGTGTGTGTGTGTTTCCCGTGGGTGTGTGTGTGTCGTGCTGTGTGTGTGATGTGAGAGAGAGAGAAGAGAGAGCGGAGAGAGAGAGTGTGTGGTTGTGTTGTGTGAGAGGCGAAGAGAGGGGGAGAGGAGAGAAGGTATGTCTGTGTTGTGTGTGGGGACAGAGAGAGACGAGAGAGATGTCTTGTGTGTGGTGTGTGAGTCGACGGAGGAGAGAGAGAGTCAGTGTGTGTGTGTGTGTGTGTTCTGTGTATGTGTGTGTGTGTGTGAGAGGCAGAGAGAGTCTGTCGCGAATGTGTGTGTTGTGTGTGTGAGGAGAGGGTGTCTCTCTGTTGTGTGTGTTGCCATTGTGGTTGTGTGTTGTGTGTGTGTTCGTGTGTTCGTGTGTGTGTGTGAGAGAGGAGAGAGAGTGGGTCTGGTGGTTGTTGTGTGGAGAGGAGTAGAGAGAGTATGTCGTTTGTGTGTGTGTGAGAGATGAGACGAGATGTGTGGGTGTTGTTGTGTGTGCAATGTGAGTGAGAAGAGAGAGGAGGAGAGGAGTCAGGGTTGTGTGTTGTGTGTGTGTGAGAGAGAGAGCGGTCTGTGTGTATGTGTGTGGGGTGAGAGATGAAGAGAGTCTGTTGTGTGTGTGGTGTGTGTGTGGGCTGTGCTGTGTGTGGTGTGTTAAGTGTCAGTGTGTGTGTGTGTGTGTGTGTGAGAGAGATAGAGAGAGGAGTTTCAGTGTGTGTGTGTGTGAGAGAGGAGAGTGTGTGTGTGTCTGGGTGTTAGAGAGAGTGGTCTGTGTGTTTGTGGGTGTGAGAGAGGAGAGAGGAGTGTACTCTGTGTGTGTGTGTGTGTGTATAGAACAGTGTTGTTGTGTTATTGTGTGGAGTGGAGAGAGGGGGCATTAAGTGTGTGTATGTGTGGTTCTGTAGTGGTGTGTGGGGGTGTAGAGAGGCGAGATGAGCGTCTGTGTGATGTGTGTGTGTGTGAAGTGTGTAGTGTGTGAGAGAGAGAGAGAGAGAGGAGTGTATGTGTGTGGGTTGTGAAACTGAGCGAGATGTGAGAGAGCGGAGTGCTGAAGCAGGTCCCTCTCTTGGTTTGGGTGTGTGTGTGTGTAGTGTGAGAGTGAGTAGAGAGGAGAGATATCAGTGTGTGCTTTGGTGAGTGGGTTGTGGGTTGGGTGTCAGTGTGTGGGTGTGTGTTTTGTCTTGAAGAGAGAGGAGAGAGAGAGAACACCATGTAAGAAAGAATGAGAGAAAACCTGTAGAGGTGGACTACAGAGATCCGATGAAGCTGCATATATATATATATTTTGACTGTAATATGACTACAGATTTCTGTTGGTAGATAAAAAGTAAGTGTGTGTGATATGTGTGTTTGTGTGTTAGCTGTGTGTTTGTGTGTGGGTGTCAAAATGCAGTAGGAGAGAGGAGATGAGGAGGACAGGCTTTTAGAGGAATTGGTAGTCAGACAATGTATAAGCCACTGTAAATGCTGTAATTATGAAATGAAGGTGTGTGGAATCTCTTCGATCAGACCCACTATTCAGCGGAGGAGAGAGTGAGAGTGCCCCGTTTGTGTGTGTGTGTGGGTGTGGTCGTGTGTGTGGTGTGGTGAGTAAGTTTTGGTGACATCATGATCCTTGTTGTCTCAGTGTGTCTGAGAGAAGGAGAGAGAGTGTTGTGTCGTTGGTGTGGGTGTGTGTGTCATTGTTTGAGGAGAGAAGAGGAACTGAGCCATCAATGCACACTCGTTCACAGTGAGTTGGCACTTTAGTTAAATGCTGGTTAAAACTTGATTTATAAACCTTACTATTAAGATCTGAGATCATGATTTAAACTAATAGATTTGTCTTGAAGAAAAAGAAAAGACTACAGAGAAACTTAAAATATAGGATACTTTAGGAGAAAAAAGACTTTTAGCAAGCTGTTTGTAACTATAATTAGGGATTTAAATGGTTGGAGGAAACCAATTAATTTCACATACGTTCATCTATGTATTGAAGATAAATATATAATTATATAATTTTACAGAATTATATATTTAATTCTGTGAAATTCCATATTTTATATAAGTAAAATTTTACAGAAATTTAATAAGGACACTGTACGTTGTGTTCGTTTCAGGACATGGATTACACATTAATGTTGTTCGAACATTCTTAAAACATTTCTCAAGAGCTAGGAAAAAAAAAAGAAGTTCCTCTTAAGCAAAACCAAAACACAGAGTGTGAGTAAATCCTCAGCAGGAGTGAAACCGAGGAGAAGATGCGCCTCCTACTGGACACACCACACCCGCTGAGGAATAGCCTTTAATTTGAGTTATTTATGTATTTATTTATGGTTTAATTAATTATTATAATGCATTTCATTATTATTTATTTATTATAAATTGATTACTTATTTATTATATTTTTTTTCTAACGTTAAAAACTTTTATTTGAAAACTTTTATTAAAAACTTATTTGAAGCAGTTAATTTTTCATCTTACGTTTAGTCTGCAGTACATATTTTGAAGAAATAATTAATTTTAATTATTTTAATTTATTTTAATGTATTTATTTAGTTATTTATTTTCCAGAAACAGCGTCTGCTCCAGAATCCACTGTTTTATGATAGTTCATATTAAAGCAAGCTAGGTGACGTCAAAATAAAATTGCATTTAGCGCAGCGCCGCCTGTCGGTCTACTGTGTATCGCACATACAGAAAACTGCATCGGCTCTTCCTCTAGATTGCTTTTCTAATGTTAAACTGACTTCCGGTTAATGTCCTTTCCAGCGAATCCACTGATCTATAATATATATCAGTGAGCGAATCATTTCTCCTGTTTAATCTCTGTCAGGACGGCCGCTGTTGACTCAGAATAGAGCGCGTGAACTCTGAGCTCTTCAGCAAACTACACCCGCATCTGAAGTTACACAATCATACACAAAATAATAAAAATCAGAGCCACTTTAACATTCACATCCATGTTATATATATATATATATGATATATATATATATATATATATATATATATATATATATATATATATATATTATATATATATATAGTGTATATGGGTCAAAGATGTAAAAGGGTATAAGCATAAAAACAATAAGTGTAATACTGCTTTAAATTGTTGTTGGCCTCCCCCCCCCTAAAATTACACAGTTTTTTGTTTTAATTTATTTGCATTTATTTGCATTTGCGTTTTTCTGTGCTATATATATATTTTATATATATATATATAGATATATATATATTGCATTTGCGTTTTTCTGTGCGATTTACAGAAGACACCCACTAGAATGTCCTCCAGTGTAACAATCTTGTCAGGCATATTTACAACAAAAATAATTTTAACACATATTAAAAACTAATTACTTTCAAACAGAACCCCGAATAATAATTAGTTGTAATTTTACATTTTTAAAATTTTCCACTATCCTAGGTTTTGCCCATTTATCAGTAAGAGTTTTTTACTCACTTTAAACACAATACAATTTAATATGCTTCCTTATTCTTTTATATATTTTAATATGTTCGTCAGAATAAGCATGTTGTTTGAATTTTTACATAAATATTATGTTGCACTGAATGACAATGTAACATTATTTCAACCAAATTTTGACATTTTATTCCCCAAAAACTTATTTGAAACCTTAAAAGTAGACACTTAACTTACATTTAATGTACTTTCTAGACATAAAATCACTTTTTGTAAATTTCTTTTGATGCAGACATCTCAACATCTCAGTAATTAGAGGTCCACTGATGCGTCTCTCTTAGGAAAGTGCGAATCAGTTTGTGTCCAGAAGTCTAAAGTCTGTGGATCCTAAACAGCTCCTGTAGATCCAGCAGCGGGAGTTTGCGGTGACCACACCAGCGGGCAGTGAGTGTTTGCCGAGATGATGAGTTAAACACACGCTGATGTTTCTCTTTCCTCAGATTCGGTCTCTATGTGCTTGTGTCTGGTCTGGAGCTGCATCCGGTCAGTGGTTTTGATGACGACAGGAGGACCTCACACTCTCTCAGCTTTAGCATTCTGGGTGCGATGAAGACGAGATATTCACTGTGAGATCAGAAAGCAGAAGTGGTTCTGAATGTTTTGACCTGGAGACGTGCTGCATCACCGGTCAGAGGAGCTTTGGGCTGTCCGCTGCCAGTGAACATGAGCTTCTCTGAGACAGTTCACTTTAAAGGGACAGTTCATCCTAAAAATGTAAATTCAGTCATCACTTACAAGCCTGATAGAGATTGTGCTCTGACGTTCAAGAGTATACAGCATCAAAGATGTGAGATGGAGAAGAGATTTGCACTGAATAACGGCTTGTTGCATTTAAAGTATATATTTATTCATGTATTTGGGTCTGTTCCTCACACAAAGCTCCCAAGAACATGGAATATAGTGCATGATATATATATATATATATATTATATATATATATATATATATATATATATATATATATATATATATATATATATAATGGAATATAGTGTATTATTTAAACCTTTATATGATCATAACAATGAATGGAAACTTTAAATATGTTCCTCTTTAGACAGTGTTGTCTTAACGATCTGCTGATTACTGACCAGTTTTAGAATTTTAGTTTGTGCAATATGAAATACTAAAATACAACATATCTGTATTTAAAATGTATCATTGAAAATATTAGAAAGATTTATTTATTATTTTTTTTTTAAAAAGATTGTTATTGTAATAATGTATTCTAAGGTGCTTAATACAAATAAATAAAAAAAAATTATTATTAAAACATGTCTGCCCTCTCAAAGCATACACGCGCAAAATTGCAATGGCTTGAGAACAAATATAGGCAATATCTTCATTTGTTGTTTATATTAAATATTTTGACTGAATATTAATTTTGAATGACTCAAGAAAAATTCATAAAGCTTTGATTATAGTACAGGTTTGTGTATCCTCAATATCATGTTCCATCCTAAAATCTAACGGAAGCCAGGTCCTCGATGACATCATTCTCCAGGAAGTGACATCATTTTGGAGGGAAAACTGCAGCACAAAGGTCAGTAAGTTTTAGAAATGCTCTTCTGTCTCTTTTCCTGCTGCAAGAATTTGTAATATTTATTTATTTATTTATTTATTTAATTATTATTTTTTTTCTTCTTCTTTATTTGGTAATCTATTGGGACAAATCATGGAAAATGTAAAACAGATGCAGCAATAACAAAATTTGTAGAACAAAATTGTCCTATACAATGCTACATGCAGGATTTGTTTGGAATTTGCTTTGGAAAGAGTCTTTAAAGCTGAATATTTCTTAAAACCTACCTGTGAATTTTGTGGACTGAAAAAAGGAAAAACACTTTTGCATTTGCTTTATCATTGTATTTACTCAAGATTATTATTTTGAAGGATTTAGAAACCTTTATTAACAGAAAAGGGGGTGTGTGGTAGAATTTTTTTAAAAAGTGAGGTGAGGAGTATGATGTATTTAATGTGTTTTTATTTTCAAAATGACATTTTGGAAAGTAAAGAATAATACACTATGCATTATTTTAGTTTTATAAAATAAAAATAAAGTCTGATTCACCGCTTTGAAGAGAGCAGCTTAAGCCGAAACTGAAACAGGGGAGCAAGGTACGTAATACAATACTTAATAGGTTTAAAATACAGTATATCTTAATTTCTTCAGTGTACTGTTTTCAAATCTTTGCTGTGATCACAATATAAAAAAAAACGATTTGTTATTACATCAACGAACTTAGCTTATTAACCTACGTTTAGAACTTCAGTTATAGTTCTAGCTATTAGGGACTTTTGGGGTTATGTGAGCAGAAATAAATGCACAATGAACTGTTCAGCAACATGAAAGGAAGATGTGCTAACATTCATTCAACAAAATATCAGCAAAGGAAGAGCTGCTTGTATATTCAGTGCTTCTGGGAACCAAAGAAGCATTTCTGAGCAGCTTCATCTGTTGCAAACAGCTCTTTAGAGGGACAGCCTTGGATGTAACACAGCAGCTATGGCTTCTGCAGGCTCATCAAAAAACAGGTAGGTGACCTTTAAGAGATAATTAATATTAGTAATTCTATTTAACTGAGGCTCACGTCATTCTCTCAGAGATCGGAGTTGTGGTCTTGGGAACTGGTCATGTTACAAGAACAAAGTGATCAAATCCATCCTGGGCTGCAGGAATCTTACGGGAGAGAACGTGGGTCAGTATGTATTATATGAAACTGAACAAGGTGTAAGGAAGATCAGTGTTGTGGAAGCACCAGGATGGAACTCCATGCAGAAAACACTAGAAAGCATCAAGAAATCTATCAGAAGAAATGAAGAACCTACTTCAGGTGACATTAAAGCTGCAGAGATGCACATGGAGTTACTGTCGCAGCGCGTCTGGAAATACACCATCGTCCTGTTCGCTTGTGATGATGGAGTGGAAGAGTTTGCCATCAAAACTTACTTTCAGAAAGCAAAGAAAATCCTGGAAAAAGTGAAAAGAACGCGTGGCCGAACCTACATTCTTGAGAGACGCAGTAAGAGTAAGATCAGTGAGCTTTTTACAAAGATAGAAGAGCTGGTGGAGGAGAAACCGTGGTGATGTTTTCATACCACAGACCTACTGTGAACTGTTCGAGTGGAAGAAAAAGAAGAAGATCTCCGGCGCAGACGCCATCCTGGGCTGTGTCTGGGAAGTCTGCTGAAGAATCCTCCTGACAGTGAGTGTATTTTCTTAATGTCAAACACGTTTCTCACATGTCACTTACACATTTAACAGTAACCAAAGGGAAACCTGACTTTGTGAAAGAGTCACAAGCCTGTCTGATGCATTACTGTTAACAGTAACCAAAGGGAAACCTGACTTTGTGAAAGAGTCACAAGCCTGTTTCGCAGTCGCAGTGGATTAATATTGAGTTTCGGGAGCTTGCGCTGGTTTACTTTTGGGAAGCATTCTAGCAGTTTTCCTTGCCTTCATGATAATTTGAAGTAGAAGGTAAAATTAATTGATTAGATGGTTTACACACAACCTAACAGTCCATTAACAGTCTGTCTTTATTTTTATTTACAGCTTATGCATGTCTTAAACTGGAGAATGAATATTTATACACAAGAAATACATAAAGTAGCAGAAATACACATTTTCTGGCATATGTTTAGTTAACAAAGCATGTTGACGTGGTCTCTGAATGTGACCCCCAGGCACTCTTACATATAATTTATATAATGCACAAGTTTACGGTAAGCAAAATATATATAAAACATTTTCAGGATCCGCAATCGGATTGATGGAAATGAGTGCATGTTAAAAATAAGACTATATATGCCCGTTCTTCAAAGTGCATAAAAGGATTCAGTGTGTGTTTTCGTTTTGTCATGTTTATTTGTTCATTATTTAAGTGAAAAAATATTTAGTGTAGGCATATTTATTTTATTATTTTTATTTATATTATTTTATTGTTTTTCTCTGTTCTCAGAAGTGCTGCAGGTGTGTGACTTTTTTTGTATTTTTAATGGGTCACAGACACTCATCCATTCTATTGTTATTTTATTTTCATACTAATTTGATATTTTAATCTTGTCAGTTAATGTTAATGTTCAGATAACAAGGAGCAGTTGTTGGTAGGGTAGACTACTTATTATGCATTGTATGATCTCCAGAATAATTGTAACCACAGTTATAATACTTATCTATTCATTTTTGCATGTATATTATATACTCAAGCTAGTAAGTGTGCAAAGAAATAAAATCATTTACACTGAATTTATTCCAGCAGCTGTTAATCTGCCTCATAGGGTACATTTATGAACAAGTTGCTTTTTTATGCTTTTCTGTTAATTAAAAATAAAACAAACATGGCAAGCAATCATGCATTATCTCATAGTGTCACACTTATATAAAATATTTTTCTGAATAAGATGGAAGCAGGAGGTGGTTATGTTTTGTTGACCATGTGTAGTCATATGCTTAATGGATGTAGAACTGCAATATAAACTGTCTGTTAGTATGAAGTGAAACCTGAAGCACAGCGCAGCCAACGATGCGTTTTCCTGTTATCAGTTTCCACAAAGAGCATGTTGTGAAGCAGCTGCACATACTGTGATAATATTTATATTAGGGTGGAGTACTAATGGCATTTCAGGCAGAAAGGCTACAGTAAACTCTTCTGATGGTGCGCACACCTCCTGCAACAAACATCACACAACGTCTGTATGAAACTACTTCTTTTAAACCATTAATTTACAGTCATAGACAAACAACCTAGGCACAATCGAGGGGGTAGGTACATACAATATCAAATTTTGCTTCACAGGTTGATCTGTTTTCTGTGCTTACTTACAAAAAGATTGTTTAAGTTAGTCTGTCTGTTTCATCACATATCTCACAGGAGCTTAAACGAAAGAAAAAAGACTTATGGACACAATCTTTACAGTGGGTGTGTTTTCCTCTGTTTGCTTGAAACACCTGTTGATAGAAAATGTTAATTTTTGCATAATTTTATGACAGAATCAAGCAAATACATTGGAAATGTAGGCCATGTGTGAATGGATCAAACTCTAAAAACAATGTAAATTTTACGGCAATGTAATATGTATTGGGTGCTAAAACTGTCGACTAAACTGTACCTTTAACGTAATTACGGACTCAACATTATTTGAGGAGTTGTTAATATGTTCCCTTCCATGATATTTTATCATACACCATCGTCCCTGGAGAAATCATACCACAGATGACCATTCGTGACTGCTACAAAAATTAGTGTTACTTCTTCTGTGATGGAGGCGGGGCAATGCTTAAATGGTTGTAGAACTGCAATATACACGGTCCTGTTAGTATAAGTGAAACCTTTAGCCAGCGGAAGCAAAACTGGTGTTTCTGTTACAGTTTCCACGAAGAGCATGTTTTGAAGCAGCCGCACATCTGTGATCATGCTGCTAAATCTCCTCAGGGTGAGTCCAGTTTATCTGTGTGTGGTTTCCCAAAATAAAATGTTGTTTTTTTTTGACATGTTTTTATGCGTGTTAGAAGGTACAATATACATGGGTTCCCGAGGGAAATAGAAATACCTTAACAGAAGATCTTCAAAATATTGTGACACGGGTTTGGCTTCAAATAAACTACAAAAACAAAAACACCTCCAAAGCAAAAAAGATAGCGCATAAATGATAAGATACATGCATAAACATTTTCAAAATAATAAATAAATAGATAAAGGGATTACAGTAGCATAATAGAAATAAAATAATACCCTGAAACAAAATGTTTGGCGTGATTAGGTTTAAGACACAAAGTTGAACCAAGCAAAAACCTAGAGAAAGGCACATAAAAATATTTCCCGCATATAATCTATCATCAAAGGTAGTGCGCACCGGGTAAGTTCAGAGGGCGTGTGTTGATACATTCGCTTTTGGACCGAAAAGAAGAAAAAGTGTGTGATTAAATTATTAATTAAAAAAAAAAAAAAAAAAACATCATGCAATAATATTAATTTGATTCTCATTTGCTCTTTAAAGGAGGTTCGGAGCTCAGAATTGTGATCTTAGGAAATGATGAAGAGAATAAAGTTGTCAAATCAGTCCTAAACTGTGAGAATCTGACCGGAGAGAAAGTTGGTCTCTGTACTTTACATCAGAGTGAACGAGGAGGAAGGAAGATCAGTGTTGTGGAAGCACCAGGATGGGACAGACTCAGACCAGACAGGATAAAAGAAGAAATTGTCAGAAGCGTGTCACTTTGTCCTCCAGGACCTCACGCTCTGCTTCTGGTCATACCAGTGAAAACTCCCTCTGATGAACCTTCTGTAGGTGAAATGAATGCATCAGAGATGCACATGAGGTTACTGTCAGAGCGCGTCCGGAAACACACCATCGTGCTGTTTGCTTGTGATGATGGAGTGGATCAACAAGCAATCCAAAAACACATTCACAGCGCAGAGAAAATCCTGGAAGAGTGTGGAAGACGATTCCATGTTCTTCAGAAAAGCACTTGTGAATCTCCCTCTCAGATTCATGAACTTCTTCTTAAGAAGATAGACAGCCTGGTGGAGAAAAACCATGGGGATTTCTTCAAGCCACAAGCTAACTATGAACTGATCGAACAGAAGACAGAAGCATCTGAGACTGTGACTGAGCTCAGGAAGAGACGTGGAAGTATGGACAATCCTTTTAACTGTGAGTTTTATTCCACAAAAGCCACAGCTGCTCTCACATTCAGGCTACTTAAGCACTGATCTATTGTTATTTTCTTTTACAGTTATCAAAAACACAGGAGATTCAGAGAAGAAAGAATCTGTAGAGACTCCCAAACCTTCGGAAGACATGCCAAAAATCACCATGGACTTCAAACAGTTTGTGATGATAATGATGGGTGCAATCGGAGCACTTCTCGGTGCAGTTGCTGGAGCTGAAAACAGAGTTTCAGGGTCTTGCTCTGGATTAGGGTTTGGTGTCGTTGTAGCGGTTTTACTTGCAAGTTTCATCGTGTGCAATCGGAGCACTTCTTTATTCACGCGCTTATATCCAAAGCGGTCTACACAAAGCTCATCCTAAGCAAACGTGATCATAAGGAGCTGCAAAGTTGATCAAGTGTAAGCTAGCTCAGACATACAAGTGCCAACAGTTTTTTTTTTTTTTTTTTTTACTTACTCATTTTTAGTAGCAATGGATTTTACTTGTGCCTTGTGTATCTTATAGTTTCATTGTAAACTGTGAGGATGGCCTTGCACAAGATTGACAGGAGACCATACTGTTGAGAGAGAGAGGAAAAAATGGCAGTTTCACAAAAACTCTCAAAACATATTTGAAACACCCAAAACAGCTAGTTAGTACAACGAGAAAAATACATTACTAATTAACACATGCTTTCTGTGACTAGGAGAAGTGAAAAAATTTTCTTTTAAATTTTTAAAAGATGTTTATCTGGAGAATAAAATGCAAAATGTCTGTTGTGTTCATGGGTTGTGTGAAGGAGGAAAGCAATATTTTGTTGTCTGTTGTGTTCATGGGTTCTTGAGTTCAGAACAACTGGAACCACAAGCTCCACACAAAATTGTAAAACATTTGTGAAAGATGTTACGCTTGACGGGTGATTTGTAGTTTTTGACAACATCAGCATGCTTAAATATGTTTTGCATCTGTCACAAGGCTCTAAATGACTGTACAAGCATGCACTGTCTAAATAAAATTAATTTAGACTAAAATAACTTTTCTTTATTTAGGATTTTAGACGTTTTTCAGTAATTCTAAACTAGCACGGGCCATCAGAGAAGGTTCTGGAAAACACTGACATTCAGTGGCATTTCGTTCGAGTTTAATGATCATAAACACAGATAAATCATAAACACATAGATAAAGTCATAAACACATAGATATTATAAAGAATAAGGTCATTTTGCATTGCTAGAGTTTGCAGCTACTAGTTTTCACACTTAGGCTTCTGATAAGACAAGCTCAGACCCTGTTATTTATATGAAATACATGCACAATCTGTTAATGCATTAATTAATTAAATGCAAACTAATTACAATATAATGTAGGCTAATATTAATAGGTTTAATGTGCTTAAAATTTTATGGCGAATTGCTTGAGGCTCAAAATCAACCTGTGCATAGTTCGGTTTCGTGGGCCGCAGAGCGCCACCTGCTGTCAGCGCTCATGTGGACACCGGAAATACGTCATGTTGCTTCCCGGAAATACGCGGGCCAGTGGCGGGAAATCACAGGACCTGCACCGGTGAGTTTATACACGCTTAATTCATCAGTAAACTTAATTTAACAGATTATTTACTAAGTATGTGAAGAGTTGAGGTGTGACAACCTGAACTCAATCTTAAACTGGTTTAAATAATGTTTCTGATTCTTTTGTAATTCAAATCAGTAAATATATAACCATACATCCGTGTACAGAAGAGTAAAATTAGGTTTCTGTAATGATCTACAGTAGAGAGTTAAATACAAACATAACATGAAGTGAGTCGAAGTTAATACCATGTAATAAAAAGACAAAAGTGTGTAAAAGACAGCAGATATGCAGCGACAGCACTCTGCGTGCTTTAATGAGCTCATATTCATTTATAAATTACATGAAATTAATATTTTTGGAATGAATTTGCCACACTGCAGTATCATTTAAAACAAATTAGTGAAGGTGTATTAGAATAGAGAAAACCCTGCCTAGTGTGCTGTCAGTTATGAATGTGGTGTGTTTATGAGGTCTGTACCTGTATATTTATGATAATGTTTACTGTATTGTGTTATCTGTGAATTAATGGAGATGCTCTGTGCGTGTGTGTGTGTGTGTGTGTGTGTGTGTGTGTGTCTCTGTCTCTCTCTCTCTCTCTCTCTCTCTCTCTCTCTCTCTCTCTGTGTGTGTGTCTCTCTCTCTGTGTGTGTGTCAAATTCAATTCAATTGAGCTTTTATTGGCATGACTTGTGTACAGTATTGCCAAAGCATTGGCCCATTACATAGGCGTGAACAAATAATCAATAAAATCAATCA
>NC_056577.1:4313275-4371854 GCF_018340385.1 Cyprinus carpio
ACTTCTTGCTCTTTTTAAATTTCAATATGCAGCATTCATGTGTCGAGCTCCAAGAGGGACAAAAAGTACAATATTACAACTGATGAAAATAGAGTGAGAAATTCAAAGGGAAAACTTTTTTTTTTTTTTTGTTTTTTTTTTTTTTTGAGATTGTCGCTTTAGAGGACTCTTTTTTTTTTTAATTCTTATTAAAATGTCAAACTTGTTTTCTCATTGAGTTATCTTAATTTTTCTGACCCCGTTGCCAGATTTTTGTTCATTTGTTTTCCATTAAGGCAGAAACTCACTTCATTTGCATTTCCCACAAAATAAGAGTTTTACGCATCTAATGTTGCATCTCAGGTAAATGTATTAAATAATGTTTAGTTGTTTGTTCTTAAAATAACAAACAAGACAAAAATGTAGAAGAAAGTAGCTTTTGCAGTGTGCTGAAGGAATAAAGTTAATATTTCTGAAACTAGGGCATAATTAGGTGAAGTTTTTCTGTGTGTCTCTGTCTGCAGCTGCTGGGTTGTGTCCTCCGAGAGCTCATGAGTCTGAAGGAAGCGCAGAAGAACGTTCTTCTGGTGGAGCTGAACGGTGAGTTCACGAACATCACTTCAACGCCGCTCCTGTGTTAAACGATTAAAGAGAAGCTCCAGCTGTGTAACGTGTTCTGAGCGCAGGTCTTCTGCAGACAGACGACAAAATCGCTCTGAAAGAAATCACGCGCCAGCTGCACCTGGAGAACGTCGTAGGAGACAAAGTCTTTGTGAGTTCCTGACGTTATTAGAGGAATAATTGCAGTAGTTTTCAAGGGTTTTACGCTGAGAGGTTTTCTCGTGTTTCAGGGGAGCTTTGCAGAGAATCTGGCTTTTCTCCTCGAAGCTCTCAAGAAAGGTGAGGCTCCGTCAGTCTCGTGTTAGTATTATTATATATGTTTACACACTACACTATATTTTGAATGTTTTTATTTGAATCCCCCTGTGGTGTCGTCAGGTGATAAGAGCAGCAGTCGTCCCGTGCTGTTCGTGTTGGATGAGTTCGATCTGTTCGCTCATCATAAGAACCAGACGCTGCTGTATAACCTGCTGGATGTGTCTCAGTCTGCGCAGACGCCTGTCGCTGTGCTGGGACTCACCTGCAGACTGGTGCGTCTGCTCTGAAGACACTTCACAAACACGCTAGCACTGCACACAACTACTTCTTCATCATCATTTAATGTTTTTTTTTTTTGTAATTGAATATGTTATTGTTGTTTTTTTATTTTTAATATTCTACTTTAAATGTAACATTCTAACTCTTACCCAGTGCTCTCTTTTAAACGGTGCATTGTGTACAATAAAGTAAAAAAAGTTAGTAAATGTTGTAATATAACAAGAAAATGCTAAATAAAATTGTGCGTGTTTTAAATGCACAGAATGGCCTGAAATATAATGCTGGCAATGTAAGAGAACAAAGAAAAGGAAAAAAGTTGAGCTGAAAACATTAGTAAAAAAATATTTAAAAAAGTTGAGCTGAAAACATTAGTAAAAAAAAAAAAATATCTATATAATATATATATATATATATATATACAGTACAGGTCAAAAGTTTGGAAACATTACTATTTTTAATGTTTTTGAAAGAAGTTTCTTCTGCTCATCAAGCCTGCATTTATTTGATCAAAAATACAGAAAAAAACATTAATATTGTGAAATATTATTACAACTTAAAATAATAGTTTTCTATTTGAATATACTTTAAAAAAAAAAAAAATTATTATTCCTGTGATGCAAAGCTGAATTTTCAGCATCATTACTCCAGCCTTCAGTGTCACATGTAACATCCAGTCTATCACATGATCATTTAGAAATCATTCTAATATTCTGATTATTATGAGTGTTGGAAACAGTTCTGCTGTCTAATATATTTGATGAATAAAAGGTTAAAAAAACTGCATTTATTAAAAAAAAAAAAAAAAAAAACTTCTAATAATATATATTCTAATAATATTTTTTCTTTACTATCACTTTTTATCAATTTAACACATCCTTGCTGAATAAAAGTATTGATTTTATTTAAAAAAAGAAAAAAAAAAATACTAACCCCAATTTACTGACCAGTAGTGTATATTGTTATTACAAAATATTTATATTAAAAACATAGCTTCTTTTTTTTTTTTTTTTTTACTTTTTATTCATCAAAGTATCCTAAAAAAAGTATCACATGTTCTGAAAAAATATTAAGCAGCAGAACTGTTTCCAACTTTGATAATGAATCATCATATTAGAATGATTTCTAAAGGATCATGTGATAATGATCCTAAAAATTCAGCTTTGCATCACAGAAATAAATGATAATTTAAAGATATAATAAATTTAAAAAACAATTATTTTAAATTGTAATAATATATCACAATATTACATTTTTTTCTGGATTTTTGATCAAATAAATGCAGGCTTGATGAGCAGAAGAAACTTCTTTCAAAAACATTAAAAATAGTAATGTTTCCAAACTTTTGACCTGTACTGTATATATATATATATATATATATATATATGGCATGTTTTTTTCTGTAGTTTTTTTTTTCTTTTTCATAGAAATAGCTTTTTTGCTACTGCAGTGTCATCACTGATGCAAACTCAACACAAAAACTCCCTGAAATGTATTGTGCACTACTTTATTAGTTGGTTTTTATTCTCCACTCTTACACACGAGGTGATGTGAAAGCACAGCTGCTCGTTCATGTGTTTGTGTGTTACAGGACGTGCTGGAGCTGCTGGAGAAGCGAGTGAAGTCTCGGTTCTCTCACAGACAGATTCATCTGTTCAGCTCGCTCTCGTTCGCTCAGTACCTGGATGTGGTTCGCGCTCAGCTCAGTTTGCCTCCGGACTTCCCAGATCCCAAATTCTCCGACGAGTGGAACCACAGCGTCACGGTACAGACGCAACCTGTGTCTCAAAACAAACATACATGAGTCAAAGACGAGAAAGGGTTCAAGCATATGAACAATAAGAGTGATACTGCCTAAAAAAGGGGAAAAAAAAAAATCTTAATTTAATTGCAATTTTGTTTTTGTTTTTCTGAGCAAAAAATAAATATCATAGATTTTTCCCTGATTTACAGAAGACACCCACTAAAATGTCATTCAGTGTAACAATCTTGTCAGGCATATTTACAACAAAACTCATATTAAAAGACTAATTACTTTCACCCCGAATACTAATTTACGGAAGAGGATTAGAGCCAAGCAATAATAAAAAAATAAAACCATCTAGAGATTAAAGTCATTATATTGCGAGATTAAACTCGTTAAATTTCGAGAAAAAAAGCCATTGTGTTTCGAGAAAAAACTTAAATAAAGTTGGTGTTTCGAGAAAAAAATAGTCGAAATAATCGTGAGAATAAACTCATTTAATTTCGAGAATAAAGTCGTTGTGTTTCGAGAAAAAAAGTCGAAACGAAATGTAGAGAATAACGCATTCGATCAGTGTTCATTGCATAGCCTTATCTTTCAGTAACAAAGAAATACTATCAACTTTAGCTAATTTATTACACAATAATAATTAGCACACAAACTTTAAAGTGAATTTGCAAGCGGCTAGGTCTTTTTAGGAGAAAAAAAATCAGTCCAATTTTGTGCGATGTATGCTACTCGCTTTTGTCCAACATGAAATGACAACCAGAGGACAAATGCAAGGTTATCGCGCTTTCACCCAAATGCACTCTGGCACTTGGACAGCTGTGATAAATTAAACCCCTACGGCATCGCCATTAATGGCGTGTAATGTAATGAGTTTATTCTCAAGATTGTATTTCGACTTTTTTTCTCGAAATTTAACAAGTTTTTTTCTCGAAACACAACGACTTTAATCTCGAGATGTTTTTATTTTTTTTATTATTGCTTGGCCCTAATCCTCTTCCGTACTAATTAGTTGTAATTTTACATTTTTTTAAATTTGCCACTATCCTAGGTTTTGCCCATTTGTCAGTAAGAATTTTTTACTCATTTAAAACATAATCAAATTTAATATGCTTCCTTCTTATTTTATATATTTTAATATGTACACGTCAGAATAAGCATGCTGTTTGAATATTTACATAAATATTGCGTTACACTGAATGACAATCTAACATTATTTCCACCAAATTTTGACATTTTATTCTATATTTAATGTGGAAACTTTACTTACATTTAATGTGCCTTCTAGACATAAAATCACTTTTGTAAATTTCTTTTGATGTGGACATCATGTGTTCTTTCCTCTCGTTCTCTGTTCGTAGAAATTATGTGAAGATAAGACGGTTGAGGAGATTTTGAGGAGGAACTTTAATGGCAGTAAAGATTTCCGCTCTCTGCATTCGCTGCTGGTATATTTACATCAGTTCATCTCGAAATCAGACCGCTGTGGGAGATCTCTGTTCTTGTGTGTGAACGTGTGTGTGTGTGTGTGTGTGTGTGTGTTGTAGTTTCTGGCTGTCAGTCGAGTGTCGGTCTCTCATTCGACTCTTCGCGAGGCTGATCTCATAGAGGCCTGGCGCTTGATTTCTGTCGATTCCAAAGCAAACGTCCTTCACGGTGAGAAACTGGAAACAGATTTTTAAACCTCGTCTCCAGCACACGCTCATCTCTGATGTCCTCAATTGCATGTTTTCCAGGTCTGTCTATTCTAGAGCTGTGTTTGATTATTGCTATGAAGCATCTGAATGACACTTACGATGGAGAACCCTTCAATTTCCAGATGGTCCATAACGGTACGACATCCTCATGAATGTTATAAATGGTGTTTCACGAGCCGTGATGTGTGTGAAGTTCATCAGTGAATGTAAATATGTGCATCAGCTCATATGAATGTAAGTCTCTCTCTCTCAGAGTTTAAGAAGTTCATTCAGAGGAAGTCTCACTCCATCCATAAGTTTGAGAAGCCCGTGGTGATGAAGGTCAGTTTGTTTTCATGCATGTACTTTAAACAGGGAACAGAATAGGAAACAAACCGAGTCGATAAGTGGAAACCTGGCTCTCTTGGCATGTTCGTGATGTCCGGTTTGTAAATGAATCGTTGTTTTGGATTGAATCATTTCGGTTGTGTAATGAACCGATTATTTGACAAAACTGATCTAAAATATGCATTCATAAATTAGACAGATCTGGCATCCTCTCGTTTTATGTTCCGTGGTGTGGAATGACTTGAGGGAGAGTAAATAATGGCTTTAATTTGAGTTTAATTCAAATATATAGTTCTAATAAAATATAAAGTTTTTCAGTTGTGTTTATTGGTAAATGGAGTAAATATAAAATTAACACGTTAGTGTTATTTTAGTATTATTTATATAATATTGTATTTATATTTTTAACTATTTTTTTTTTTTCACTTTAAAGTTTTAGTAATTTTGTTGTCAGTACAGTTTTTTAAAGGACAAATTTAGAAACATTTCTCTTTCTTTTAATGCTTTTTGCAAGATAATTTGACTACACAAAATGAAAGTTTGACACAATATCTATATTTTTAAGATTTTATTTTTTTTGTGGAGCTTACCTGTGTGTGTCTCTATGTGTGTGCATCTGTTTGTGTGTGTGTGTGTGTGTGTGTGTGTGTGCATGTCCATCTGTGTGTGTGTGTGTGTTCATCTGTGTGTGTGCATGTGCATCTGTGTGCGGGTTGTGTGTGTGTGTGCATCTGTGTGTGTGTTTGCATCTGTCTGTCTGTGTGTGCGCGCATCTGTGTGTGTGTGTGTGTGTGCATGTCCATCTGTCTGTGTGTGTGTGTTCACATCTGTGTGTGTGTGTGTGTTTGTGTGTGGGTGCGCGCATCTGTGTGTATGCGCATGTCCATCTGTCTGTGTGTGTGTGTGTGTTCATCTGTGTGTGCATCTGTGTGTGTGTGCGTGCATCTGTGTGTGCATCTGTGTGTGTGTGCGTGCATCTGTGTGCGGGGGGTGTGGGGGATCATTGGCGTGTTTTTGGTTCTGTTTGTGTGTGAGTGTTTGTGTGTGCGGGGGTGTGTGTGTGCGCATCTGTGTGTGTGTGCATCTGTGTGTGTGTGCGTGCATCTGTGTGCCGGGGTGTGTGTGCGCATCTGTGTGTGTGTGCATCTGTGTGTGTGTGCGTGCATCTGTGTGCGGGGGTGTGTGTGCGCATCTGTGTGTGTGTGCATCTGTGTGTGTGTGCGTGCATCTGTGTGCGGGTGTGTGTGTGTGCATCTGTGTGTGTGTGCGTGCATCTGTGTGTGTGTGCATCTGTCTGTCTGTGTGTGTGTGTGTGTGTGCGCATCTGTGTGTGTGTGTGTGTGTGTGTGTGTGTGTGCATCTGTGCGTGCGTACGACATGTGTGCGGGGGGTGTGTGTGCGCATCTGTGTGTGTGTGCGTCTGTCTGTCTGTCTGTGTGTGTGTGTGTCCATCTGTCTGTCTGTGTGCATGTGCATCGGTGTGTGTGTGTGTGTGTGTGTGTGTTCAGGCGTTTGAGCATCTGCTGCAGCTGGAGCTGGTGCGTCCGGTGGACTCTGGCGTGTGTAAAGTTCAGCGCGAGTATCAGCTGATGCGTCTGATGCTGGAACACGGTCAGGTGATGGAGGCGCTGCAGAAGTACCCACAATGCCCCACAGACGTCAAACAGTGGGCTCTCTCGGCCTTCGGCTGAACACTGCTGCATGCTTTACTTGCTGAAATATGCATTTTATACATTTGAATGTATGTATATAGTTTTCTTTTTTTTGCAATAATAAAAAAAGTTATATAATAATATAACCAAAATATAATTGCTAATTTGTCGTTTCTTTGTCTTAAAGACTCTTCTAGTCCCTGAAGGATGTTGTACAACATTATTGCAAAGTTATTTTAGGTAGTTGACATGACATTGTTATAGAAGCCCGTTTCAGCCACAGGATAAAATAAAAATTAAAAAAGGTAACTGCAACTTTTTGTCTCACAATTGTGACTTTTTTTCTCTCAAAATCTTTATCTAGAGTTTATCTTTCAATTCATGATAAAATATTTTAAACAATTTCAAAATACTTTTATTATACAGTACATATAATGTAATGACTTTGTATTTTTTTCCAATTTTTATGAATAATTAATTTCATCCGGAGTTCTTTCCACCCTTCGAGTCATCATGTAGTCTGTATGACTGGTTGGGTTTTATTCCAGTAAAAAATCACCCAAAAGTAACACCAATTACCAAGCTCACATTTAATAGTTTATTTAAATGCCTTTTGAATTAGTTTCATAAATGTATGTATATTTGTATATTTATGTATTTAACTGAAAAGGCATTGAACACTATATATATATATATATATAAACCTCTGTTTAAAAAATAAATAAATTTTTATGAAATGGCATACATTTTTGTGTGGAATAAATATTTATACAGGCCCAAGAAGATTTCATGATGATTTAAAGGTGGTGAATAAGTTCATCATTCATTAACGAAAAATTAGTATAAAGAAAAGGTCTTTATATTTAAAAAAAGAGAATCACATGCATAATCAGTGAATTTAGGCCTGCGGACATTAAGACAAGAAAAAGTTGTATAAAATACCCAGCAGTACAATCTTCTGGAATAATTTCTTTATAAAGGACTGTTTTTGATTAGTGACACCGAAAAGAACAGAGCAACATCATGCTAGTCTAATAATTTAAAACCAACAATCATATTTACATTATTCATCTGCTGTACATGTGTGTGTTCGGGGGAATCACAGATTGATCTGAAATGTCTTTTACAAACTTATCTCTCACCCAACACTTGGTTTGTCGTCTAACACATTCAGGGCAATAATAACCAGGGTTTGTTTTCACAGTACTGAGAGTTTGTCACATTATTAATGAAATAAATAGAAGCGGCTGAGACTCTGTATGCTACGGTTGCGATCGCTGATGCGTGTTGGTTGCATAATTGCTGTAAGTGAGCAGAATCCTGCGTCCCTGAATACTGCTGTAGTGCTTCAGAAAGAGAAGACGAGACAGAGATGAAGGAGAATGTGGCGTCGGGCAGATTTACAGCCCTGAAAGATGCCACTGTCATTAAAGGAGCCTTAGCATCAAGATCAACTTCTAATGTTAAGCAAGTGATATTTGCTTCTGCGCCCATGTTAATGTCTTTTGATGCGAAATGAGTATATAATCATCCAATTTAGTTTTTAACTGCTTCATCCTGCTGCAACAGTCTCTTTTTGAAAAAATATATCACATTGAGACAGACTGTTAATAATGTCATTCCTAGCAGCACAAACTTTCACACTTCACTCGTATTATTTCTGCTGGTGTTCAGATTGTTTGATTTGGAAGCTTATTTCAGCCACAGGATTAAAAACAATATTTAGATAATTGCAACTTTTTCTTGCAATTTTGCCTTTTTTTGACAAGTCTAAAGAAACTCGCAAAGAATTGTGAGATATAAACTGATAATTCTGACTATTTTTCTTGCAGTTTACAGCGGGCAAGTATAAAGCTGCAATGATAATAAAAAGTTGCAAAAGTTATTATTGTGGAATTTATGGTGGAAATTTGCAAAAATGTAATGCAAAATGTAAAAAAATGCAAAAATTGCAAGATATATTGTTAATTTTACTCTGAACTGCAAGAAACAGTCTGAATTCTCAGTTCTTATCACGCAAAAAGTGAATAGCAAAATAAACTGTCTGAATTGATAATAGATGATTGCAACTTTTTTCTTGCAATTTTGACTTTTTTTTTTTGACAAGTCTAAAGAAACTCGCATATAATTGTGAGATATAAACTGATAATTCTGACTTTTTTTTTTCTTGCAATTTACCAATTTTTTCTCAGAATTGTGATATAAAGTTGCAACTGCAAGAAAAAAGTTGCAATTACTATTATTTTTTTATTATTATTATTATTGTGGAATTTATGGCGGAAATAAAATTTAAAAAAATTGCAAAATGTAAACTGTGGAAAAGAAAAATGCAAAAATTGCAAGATATATTGCTAGATTTTACTCTGAACTGCAAGAAACAGTCTGAATTCTCAGTTTTTATCACAAAATGTGAATAACAACATAATTGCAAGATATAAACTCTGAATTGTGAAAAAGTGAATCGTTATCATGAGATAAAAAGTTGCAATTACCTTGTACCTTTTTTTTTAAGCTTCCACAGTTTGACATCGTGACTCGGTGGCCCAAGTCTCTCAACACGAAACAGGCGTTAACATGTTAACACACTGATGTTAATCTAGTTCACATCAGAAAGCTGTAGTGCAGAACGAGTCGTTTTTGCAGTGTAGGGTCAAATGAACTCTCCATCACTCAAATTGCTGGATTATTTCTCATTTAAATCCACTAAAAGATAAATATGAACAAACACAATGTATCAGGTGCAGTTTGACGAATATGGAGCTCACTTTGCATATGTGTCACTAACTGTGCTGCAAAAATACAGTTGCATGAGCGGTAAAATGTCCGAATTCATCCACCATTGGCAGGAGTTAATATTGGACCCTGGTTTCTGTGATTCAGTGGAGCGAGCGTTGATTCCTCGTGATACGACTCCTTTAAAAAGAGCAGCGGAGGCTGCCATGAAATGAAGCAGAAATGTGAAAGGCAGCAACACTAGCGTGTTACAGCTACTCGTCTCGCCTCCGTAGCAGCTGTTCAGAAAAAAGCATGAGAAATTAAAATGAGGTATACCTGTTTAGGGAGGTTCACGGTTATTTCAGCATAATTCCTCAAGAATCCGTGTCTCGTATTGGCATGACTGTAATGATTCGCAGAAAAGAAACGGCAAACGCAGTCCAGAGTTTCGCCCTTTTTATACTAAAATCATAAGAGCTGCTGTTCATATAAAACACATTCTGTTTTTTACGCATAAAAGAGGTTTTGGTGCAGACAGAGACGTCCGTGTGTGTTTTATCTCTCGAGTTCCTCCGTGTGTAAGAGCGAGTCGTTGAATTATTCCCGCGCTCGTTTTGCTTCCACTGAAGTCTGGTGTTCTCTCGCACACGCTGCGCTCTGATTGGCTGAGAGTACAGCATCAGAGGCTGGATTCTTTAGGGGGGAAGTCCAGGTTGGTAACCATGGTAACGACGGAGAGGATGTCGTCGGGGGCGATGAGGTTGGTGTTGCGCTGCATCGAGATGATGCGTTCCTCCACGCATCCCGCAGACAGACGCGCCTCGGCCTCGTGGTCCCAGCACTCCTCTATGGTCTCACAGAGCACCGCCAGACCCTACATACACACATTAAAGGATCTGGTTTGTGAGAAAGTCTCAGTATTTGCCGTGTCTCTGTTTCTGGAGCTACATGAACAAAACCTGAACATCGTGCATCTATAAGCATCTTGAGCTTCAACAAAAACAAGAAAATCTGATCAAGTGTATAAAGGGTCACATGACCAAATCACTCATACACTTCTAGAAATATGCAATCTGAAACTGGAAGCATGATTATTTTTGACTATAACCTTGGCTTTATATTTCTCAAAATCCATTAACTTTTTCCTAACAATGTGTTAGTGTTGTTACTGCTAACTGAAGCTACAACTACTGAACACCGTTTGTGTTATTTAAAATAAGACTGAAATAAAGCAAAAAATAAATATTAGATAAAACTTTTTATTTCAGACAACATTTCAAATTTTTGTTTAAATAAAGAGAAGCTAAATAGGAAAAAAAAACTAATGGCAAAAGCACAAAAAAATCACTTAAAACTTTAAAATGAAATAAAAATAAAGCTAATACAAAAAATGTATAAATACTATAATAGTATATAAATAATACTTTACTGTTACTTTTATAATTATTCAATTTACTGATAAATACAATTGAAAAACTTCATAATTATAATTATTACTTCATATTATATGCATTTTTTATTAATTGACACAAAGCATTTTGATTGGTTGTTAAAAGTGTATGTGTGAGTTTTTTTTGGTATATATAGAGGTTTTGAGAGAGGGGGAGATATTTTTGATGTGTCACTTTTTTTGTTTTGTTGTGAGAGTTTTAAGTGTATTTTCTTTGAAATAAACATCACTGAGAATCATTCAGGAACATGAATTAAAGAGAAAATGGGGTCAGTTCTGAGTTCATGTTGACTTTAACATGTTAAAATACAAAACGTTGTGAAAATATATTGTAGTCCGTGTGTGTGTGTGTGTGTGTGTGTTTGAGTGTGTTTGTGTGTGTGTGTGTGTGTGTGTTTGAGTGTGTTTGTGTGTGTGTGTGTGTGTGTGTGTGTGTGCGCAGTACCGTATGTTTTAGCCAGTGTTCTCTGAATATCGGCCGTAGTTTCTTATGCACAACGACGTCCTGCATGTCCTCCAGAGACGGATGAAGACCTGCCTCCTCCTCAAACGGCAGACAGAACTCATCCACGGGCCCTGAGACACACACACACACACACACACACACACACACACACACACACGCATCAGCACCGGTGTTTCCCCTGACTTCACTTGAGTGTGAGTGAATGGGTGTTAGTTACCGTCGGCCGCGGTGCAGCGAGTGGCCAGCTCCCACAGCACCAGACCCGCGGCGTACATGTCGATCCTCAGAAAGGCGTCGCGCTGGAAGCTGATCGCTCCCTCCAGCACCTCCGGAGCCATGTAACGCCGCGTCCCCACCTTCACACAACACAACCAACACTACCTCAGCATTGACTGATTAGCACTTTACATCTGTCACAAGTAAGGACTATTCAGTGTTTGCCATGAACTGCATTGTGAAACTAGATCCGGAGCCATTGACCTATTCATGCCGGGAAATAAATTTATTTTTTTGTTTTTTGTTTTTTCTGCACAAATCATATTCACCTGTCCGTGTGTGTCACCTGTAGATTTCCCTGCTTCAAACTTCAGCGACAGGCCAAAGTCAGCAATACATGCAGTTAAATCACGCTTCAGTAACCACATTCTTACTCTTGATATCTCTGAGAGAGAGAGAGACAGAGAGCGAGAGCGAGAGAGAGGGAGAGAGACCAGAGAGACAGAGAGAGAGAGAGATAGAGAGAGA
The DNA here is from genome assembly GCF_018340385.1 of Cyprinus carpio. Taxonomy (NCBI): domain Eukaryota; kingdom Metazoa; phylum Chordata; class Actinopteri; order Cypriniformes; family Cyprinidae; genus Cyprinus; species Cyprinus carpio. The sequence continues at coordinate 4,325,211 of NC_056577.1, forward strand.
GAGAAGCAGAGAGCGGAGAGAGAGAGAGAGCATGAGAGGCCGATGGAGAGAGATATAGAGACAGAGAGAGACCACAGAGAGAGGAGAGAGAGAGAGGAGAGAGAGAAGAGAGGGGTTATATTAATCTGATTTAGGGGGTTTAAACTGGGGGTGTGGGTGGAAAAGCTTTGGGAAAAAGTGTGAAAAATGTAAAAATAAATAAATACATTGTAGATTAAAAATAACAAGCACATATAAGGAGGTAAGCATATAATTAACTTTTACAAAAATTAATTTAAACACATATTTATATACCTCTTTTTACAGTATAAACTGGGTCTTTATACAAGAAACTAAATAAATGCTTGTTACATTTTTGGATGTGGTCCATCACTAAAAGATGAATAAATATAAATAATAAAAAAAGTTTAAAATACATAAATAAATGTATACATTTTTAGATTAAAATAAATAGGGTAAACAAATAAGCATATAAGGTGATATTACATCTTTAAAACATATCTATAATGAGTTTGAAAAAAAAACATGAAACACAAACAAATAATCCAACTAATATTTACACATATTATATTATACACTTTTTACAGAATAAAATTGGGTCTTTATACAAAAAAAAAAAAACTATATAGATGACCTGTAAGATTTTTAGCTTTGGTCCCCTTGCTAAAATGTAAAAGAAAAAGACCAACAAAAAGTCTAATATGAAACAAATATATAAAATAAATTACATCAGATCATCTTTTTTTTTTTTACATTTTTACAAAATATATAAGTAAGAAAATACATATGTATATAAACATATAAATAAATAGATCTAGCCGTACTATAATATAGTAGAAAAAGAAAATAAAAATGTTACTTACTTATAGAAACAAAATAGTTTTCCAAAATAATATGTTATATACATATTTATATCACACTATAAAGTGGGTCTTTATACTAGAAACTAAACAGATGTTGGTTAAATGTTAGGATGGAGTTCCCTTGTACAGAATCAGATTATATTTTCAGTGGCATCTAACAGACTGAAAGTGTTTATTACCGGTGAGCAACGGCAGGCTTGTGTCCGTCCTTCAGGTTGGGAATGTCCTCGTGTAAATACGCCAAACCACGAACAAACGTCTGCGCTATCAGACACAACTCATTCCACGACACAACATTCGCCTTCAGGAAGTCTGTCAGCGAGCCCTGAGAAGGCAGGCACACACGCAGATGATGTTATCACACACTTCAAACAAACATGTGACACACTGAGGTCATGTGACAATGATGCTGCATACTGCAATATTTTGTTTGGATTTTTGTGTAGTGAGTGAAGTGAACAGTAAGCAGTATTCTGAGTAAAGTACACAGGTGTGTGTGTTGTGTGTGTGTGTGTGTGTGTGTACCTTCTCATGATAAGCTGTAATGAGCCAGAGCTCGATGTCGACTCCATTTCCTCTTTTTTCCGCTCCGATGAAGTGAAGGATATTTTCATGTTCATTCCACTCAACTGTACACCTCATATTCATTCTGCCACGACTGTTTATTCTGAGAGAGATCGCAGACAAACAACATCAAAGCCACTGTAAAACTGTACATTTACATACAATTGTGATGCACATCAGTTGATTTCTGTATTCATGTGCACAAGTTGTAAACAGACTAATGAACTATATTACTTGGTGGACAAATTATTTATGATTCATTTGATTTCCCAAATTATTTGTTGAATATTGGTGTATTTTTAAAGCAGCTAGATTTAAATTTCCAGTCTTAGCAATGTGAAACAGGTGCAAAAAGCAAAACACTTCAATGCGCAGTTCAAATATTACAATAAATGTATCGCTGCTGAATACTGAACATTGCATCACTTTATCAAAGTGAATTCTTCAAACATTATTTTTTTTTTAAAGTGCACTAAAAAAATATATATATAATTTTTCGAAGTATGTTTTACAAGAAAATACTAATGTCAATGTTCTCTACTTCAATATTTCCTGTTTAGTTCAAGGCCACTTGCCATTATTAGTGAAATTTACAACCAATTTCTGAGTGAAAATCATAGTGTTTCTAGTAAAAAAAAAAAAATAATGTATCAAACTCAGCGAAAATGTGCACTGAAAACTGCATTATGTTTTTTAATGCAATAACATGACTAGCATAAGTCGACCTCTAGGGAATAAAAACACTACCAAAATGCAGAATATGATTTAATTTGATAATTTTAAAGCTTGTTTGGTTCAAACATTTTAAATAACACCAGTACAGTACAATAAAGTGTGTTTTTTAGGCTGAATTAATAGCTGGAGCTTAATATTTTAGGTTAGAGGTTTAGAACAAACACTAACCATAATATTTGAAGAATATCAATGCAGAGATTCAGAGCACAATAATAAGCACTCAGATCTGAGTTACCAGCAAACCATATCACTGTTACCCATGAGCTTTTGGCTTATTGCTTTATTATAATCATGTTACATCTTCAGTGCTGAAGCTGAGGAGGGGAACTTGATGAAACGTGTCAGATACCTGAACGGGGAAGATTTTGACTGCCACGTGTTCGTTGAGCAGCTGAGCTTTCCAGACGCAGCCGAAGCGTCCGCGAGCCTTCAGCTCCAGCAGCTGCAGCGGCTTTTGACCCAGCAACGGAGACGGAGGCATCAGACCCGGGTCCTGCAGACAAACACAACACAACCACTGAACCACGGTGATACCACACACACCACACACACACACACACAAATTAACTGTTACACACACACACACACACACACACACACACACCATCAACACACACACACAACCCACTGAACACATGATTCACACCCACACACACATCAACACACACACACATAAACACACACACACACAACACATCACGCACACACACACACCACACACACAACCACTGGAACACATGATTCACCCACACACAGGACACACACACACACACACACACACACACACACACACACATCACACCCACACACACACCACAACACACACACCACACAACCACTGAAACACATGATTCACTCACACACATCACACACACAAACACACACACACACACACAAACACACACACAACACACACACACACAACCACTGAACAAATGATTCACTCACACACACAAATACACACACTCATTCACACACTCACCAAAAACATTCTACACATAATAATATCATGAATATATAGCAGAGAATACATCTGTTTGCTAACTGAGAAATGATCTGTTCTGCTGAATTAAGTGTTTCATATAATCCATGCCAGCTACAAAGAAGGAAAGAAAGAAAAGAAGAGCCCAGATGCAGATGAGAGTGACCACATCACAACACTGAAGCATCAGACCGAGAGAGTGAATGAAGCTCTTACCTCTATCATGATATGAAAGGCGTGCTAGCAAGAGAGGAACAGAGGGTTTTACTGTGTCTAGCACACACACAGCTCAGAGATGTGAGGAAGAACGAGCGCAAACCCATCTCAGCATGAGAATGAGAAACAAACACTGATATGTGTCTGTGAGAACATGGGATGGAGTCTTATACGCCCCATGAGACACTGACATTAAAACACGGCTCTTCACACACACACACACACACACACACACACACACGCACGCACGGCATGCACACACTGCACACACACACACACACACATACACACACACAGCTATCTAAGAGACAACATCATCATAGACTACTAATGTTATATATGTAATTAGAACTTCTGAGGACTATTTTAAGATTAATAAAAATAAATCACATTAATATGGTTGATAATTATTAATTGCTGTAGTTTTGTGAGAGAGTGTCGATATCGCCAAAAAAATATCTAGAGTGTGTTCTCTAGAGTATAGATGTTATTGTGATGTGGGTGTAGTGTATGTGTGGGGGCGAGCAGCGGCGGGTACGACAGCTTCAGATGCCGGTACATCCAGAACGAGACGAAGAGAATGACAGCCACAGCCACGACGGGAATCAGAGAGTAGAGCAGCGTGGGAAACACGTCCGGCTTCGGGGGCACGGGGTTCGACGTGGCTGGAGAGAGAGAGAACGAGGAGAAATTCACTCAACATGTGACCTAAAGCTGGATATTTAGAAAGATACGGTAGCATCACATACACTACTGGTCAACCGTTTGGGTCGGTAAAATTGTTAGTGTTTTGAAATAAATTAATACTTTCATTGAGCATTAAATTGATGAAAAGTGACTGTAAAGACATTTATAATGTTACAAATGATTTCTATTTCTTTTTAACTTTCTGCTCATCAAAGAATCCTCAAAAAGTAAGTTTCCTCAAAAAATAAAATTGGTATCACATGGGTTTCAACAAAATATATTGAGCAGCTCAACTTATTTCAACATTGGATAGAGGATCATGTGGACACTGAAGACTGGAGTAATGATGCTGAAAATACAGCTGCGCATCACAGAAATAAATTACAGTTTAACAGATATTCACATAGAACACTGTTATTTTAAATTGAAATAATATTTCACAATATTACAATTTTTACTGTATTTTTGATCAAAAATCTTACTGATCCCTGGTCAGCTGGACTTTAATTTGGTCATTCAAGGAGAAAGAGTGCATTTGATTGACATATAACACTCTGAAACACATTTAGAGGTGTTTTAATCAAAATACATAAACTACAATAATACATCATCACGGAAAACTCGACAGACGTCAGAGAAATTAAACGTGTGCGACTTTGTGTTTCAAAGTAACATAGAGTGATTATTTGAGACATAACTCTATAATCAAAGGGTTAAAGGTTTAAATCTACTTGAATATATTTCAGGAAAGTGTATAATTTAGGATGCTGTATCCGGTCAGTTTCTGTTCAGCACTCTTGTAGTGTCACTCTTGGTGATTGTGTTGTGTCTGATTATCAGTCGGTCCAGATATCTTCACTCGGTCCTGCAGCAGTGTTTGTTGTGTGTTACTCACTCTCAATCATCTCTGGATTGTAGTGAAACTTCTCGTTGCACATGTTTCCCTCGCAGCAGCAGAAGAAGACCGTCTGGATTCCTTTACGCTCCACACACTCACTGCTGCACACACACACACACACACACACACACACACACACAGACAACACCTGTCTTCATCAGTTCACTACAAGCACACACAAAACACACACGATGCACCTGAGCGTGCATCTGCTCGCACCTGTCGTAGCAGTTGACGTCGTCCAGCCAGCAGCCCCTGCTTCACCATCTTCGATGGCGCCTGAGCGGTTCTTCCAGGTGGAGAAACAGTGTCGTCGTTTTGTCTTTCTCTCCGTGACATGATTCGACTCCGCTCTGGTTCGTCCTTTCTTCTCCCAGCTTGCATTGTAAAACGCACACTCCTTCGTCTCCGAGCGCCCGAGAATCGGCACCTGTAGCACACAGAAAGAAAGAGACTTCAGATGCGTGTTTTCATTTGATGAGCATACAGAACAGAGGTTTGTTTATTACCTCATCGCATGTAAATCTTAAAGGTACAGTACACTGTAAAATAAGTTTTCAATTTGTAAATAAAACAGATTACTGGAGTGCATTTTACAGTCTTTCTACTTCAAAATTTCACTTTTAATTCAATGTGTTACTTGAGTTTCTTACTTGTGAAATTTACAAGCAATTTCTGAGTGAAAACAGTTTCTACTCCATTTTTTTTTTCAGTGCATCAAGCTTTTTGAATGGTAAAAGTCAGTCATGTTAATTAAAAACTACTTTATGATTTTTTAATGCAATAAACTGTGAGCAACATTATAAGTGGACCTTTAGGTATAAAAATGCAACAAAAGTGTAGAATATGATTTTTACCAAGTTTTTCAGTGAAGAGCTGAGCATGTTGAATAGCGTTTCTCAAATCTGATTTTCAATAGTTGGATGATGGCATGTTGATAAACTCTAATAACACAATACTATAATAATCATAAAAACACATAAGACACAAACAGTGGATCAAGTTGTCCATTTTGAAATTGAGATTTCATTGTTTATCACAATGCATTCTGGGATTGCCTTTTTTTTGAGAAGGATAGATGCCGCTTGAATCAAGGTGTCTTAAAAGGCGGCATGATCATGCATGTTTTATATTTTATGATAATATTGCAAGTTATCGGAGATAATATTAAAACTGTGAGGAACAGACTGAAATTTTAGTTGTTATTCACTGCAAAAGACTTTCTAAAAATTGTTTTAAGAGCAAGTAAAAACTTTGATGATGTTCTTTTGCTCACCAGGGCTGCATTTATTTGATCAAAAATACAGTAAAATTGTGAAATATTATTACAGTTTAAAGTAACTGTTTTCTATGTGAATATCTGTTAAAACGTAATTTATTTCTGTGATGCGCAGCTGTATTTTCAGCAATCATTTACTCCAGTCTTCAGTGTTGTCCATGATCTTCAGAAATCATTCTAATATGATGATTTTGCTGCTCAAGAAACAATTCTGATTATTATCAATGTTGAAAAGAAATGTTTTTCAGGATTCACTGACTACCCAACTTTTGAACAGTAGTAACGTGCCCAGGAATGCCTGTGTTGAACAGTAGTGTACGTGTGTTTGTGTGTTGGTGTGTGTGTGTGTGTGTGTGTGTGTGTGTGTGGTGTGTGTGTCATGTGTGTTTGTTGTGGTGTGTGTGTCTGTATGTGTGTGTGTGGTGTGTGTGGTCAATAAACTCATTGTGACCCCCTTGAAGATGAATAAGTTTGTTGTGTGTGTGTGTGTGTGTGTGTGTTTGTCAGGGAAAGGGCTTGTATTTCATCCACAAGAGCTCATTGAAGGGAAGGAATGCTAGAAAGGCGAGACGTGGAGCAATCAGACATTTCTGCTGACAGACGTCTTTGACCTCTCAATAATTCAACACACTGAACAGATTTCTATTCACTTCAGCCCACTGAACATTCACCGAATTCCACGCAAGCGTCGCTGAGACACAAACATGAAAAGTCTTCATCGGGCTGCAGGGCAGAGACGCGTGATTATCAAATAATTATGAGCTTTCAGACTAATAGTCGACTTACTTTCATAAATCACAGGATTAAAAGGCCGACAGGCACTGATCTCTCTCACGATGTTATCGAGCTAGTTCAGTTTTCAGTCGGTGGAAATATTTCTGCACCTAAAAGTCACTTTCGTTCTTCTGGAGTCACGTCTGAAGGGTGTGTTTGTGCCCGAGGAACCTTCTGATGTCTCAACATGTGTCTGCTTTCTCATTAAGAGTCATATATCTTCTCTTAATCACCTCAATTAAGATAAAATCATCAGTCTGACATATTCCGCTGAAGTCAAATGCAAAGCTTTTATCAATCCCTTTAATGTTTTCCTGTTTGAAATCTGAACATGACATAAATCATCTTTTACCACACAAAACAGTGCCTTATAGCTGTCTCTGCATATTAAAACTACTGGAATATTTACAAAATAATAATCAAATTCACACACACACACACACAACACACACACACACACACACACACACACACACACACACACACACACACACACACATTATTACCAGCAGAGGGCGATGACGCGCAACCATTATGTAAACAGACATCAACAATAATTGTTTATTCAGTCTGAGTTCAACATCAAGATACAAACATTAAATGTAGTTTCTAAATTAATATATAAACTTTAGACAAATCGTATGTCAAAAAACAGACAACAAAAAAGAGTTTTCTGACAGTTTGCATTAAAGGCTGATTTAGCATCTTTTCTTCTCTTTCTCTCTGGCGATTCCGATCAGTTTCATCAGATCAAAACTTCAGAATCAGCCATCAACAACCTCCACAACTAGATTGTAAAATCACAGAACGCCTCCGAGACTTCATCAGAATCGATTTCTGGTGCAGTAAACTGATCTAGAATTAATCACTAGACTTGATAGTCGAAGAACATCATTCAATCAATCCTGAATCAATCCTGAATCTTGACATAAATTTCCTGTTTTGTGACCACTTCTTTGACACGCATGTCTTTCCAGCAAACAATCACAGAGCACTTCCTCATAAAAGATATTTTTTTTAAATAAAGAGAAGTCAACATACCGTATGTGTGTGTTTGTAGGCAGTGCGTACACACACACACACAACACCCACACACACACACCACACGTCCCACACAACATGGCAAGAACTTTTGTTACCACCTACCATCTGCTCAAATATTTACCCCCACAATGCAGTTCATGTCGAGCAATCAGCTGCCCAACAGCAATCAAACAAACACCGTCAGCAGCAAAACACGGACTACAGTGAGCTACGACGCAGGTGAGTAAACACACCTGGACCTGAATGAGATATGCATTACGATCTTACATACCTAATATACATTTTTACGATTAGAAATTAAAATAAAATTGTGATAAATTTATGTTAATCTGCCTGAATTCAATAATAATATATAGAATATATTATATATATATATTATATATATATATCTATATATTTTTTTTTTTTTTTTCCTTTGAAATACAAAGTTAAAATAATTTTAAATATACCTCAATTTCTATTTCCTTTCTTCAAAATAATGTTTTAAATTCAATTACATTTTTTTAACAAAATAAAATAGACTAAAATTAAATATAAAAATATAATACATTTTAAAAAGGCATAAAATTTCTTCATAATATCTATTTTTTTTAAATTATACATTTTTACAAAATAAATTAAAATTAAAATATAAAAAAAATACAAAATTCCTTCATACTAAACAGTTTTAAAACATTTCTTTTTGGGTTTGCATTCTAAAAGTGGTTATTATGTATTAGTACATTCGTATTTGCAATGCTGTCTACATTAGGTGTCAGCCATTGTGCGCCGCTACCAGCGGGCTCCCTTTAGCTTGCTGAGGACAGTGAAGCGCAGCGGCGTGATTTCCGTTCTGAATGAAGCGCTCGTACTCTCAGTAATGATCTCATTACTCCGGACACTAGGCCTGCTGGGACAAGACTGTAAATCAACCGGCCGGTGCAGGAGGAGCCACTTCAAATTTTACAAGAAACTAGACTGCAAGAAACCTCGCAGAGAGCCAAATCCAGTACACAAAAATCAATGCTCTCCCCTCAGACGCTTCGAGAATACTGTGTACAATCAGCACTAAAACCCACTCGGATTCACACCCGGGAATAACGGAGGATACAAAATGAGTGCAAAGCATGCAAGAGAGCAACAGTACAAGCATTCACTCATCATCGACAGAGAGCAGATCTATGATACGCCTCCACTATCAAACAAACTAAAGTCGTCATGCAAATTGTTTGTAATTGTGTTATGTGCAGAGATAAAAGCATCAGCTGAACTCCTTTAATACTCAAACACCCCTCTAAAAATGTTAATATTTAGTACACTTTCAAAAGACAATTAAGCAATATAGGTCTAATCAAGAGTCCGGTTGGCCTGAATATAGATATATATATATTTTTTTAAATAAATAAATACTTTCTATCAGGGGTGTAGCAAAACAAAGATTTTATTTACTGCCCACTTAATTTTTTACAAGTCAGTAATAGCTGACGATGTCATGTTAAAATCTACAACTAGATTAGCTCACAAAACTAGAGCAGGAGAGCTTTCCAAGACATGCATCGCCAAACACTGACCAAAAGTAAAGGTGCATGCTCCTTTTGGGTTATTTCTAGATTTTTGTGTGTGCATTTGTTTAAGCAGACACAGAGCTGATCCTCCCTCTGTAGTCCTGTGATCTCCAGTCTCACATCTGCTGGCAATAAATAGCCTCAAAGAGTAAACTGTGATAGAAAAATGATTTTTACTTGCGCTTTTTAAAATAGAAGTTCAAGAGACGCTGAAAATATTTTGGAAAAAAGATTTTTATTTTTTTTATTTTTAGTATGCACCAAGTCTGGACTCAATGTGAACCACCAAAGAGACCAACCACAAGGACTGAAGGGGAAGGTGGCGTCTGGGACAGAATCATCAACTTTTTTTAGGCATGCACCGATACCAGTTTTTTTCCCCGAACGAGTGGAATACGCTACTTTTTATTTTTTGCACTTGCCGATACCGAGTACTGATACGTGTATTTTCACTTGCATTGTAATTTTTTTAAATATTGTGTCCATGTTTCGTGGACAGGCCCTGTAAGTTTCCCATGCGCACTCCGCGTGTGTCCCGATTCTCGAATCGAAACTAAAATAGGGGATGCGGTGATAGGATGCGCGCGCGTTCAAACGCAATTTCAATTCCAGCAGTTTCGGCTCTCTGATGCATGCAAATTAGGCTGCATACAATATCTAGGCTGTAATTAGTATGCACACTATAATAGGATGTGTAGTTATAACCATCTCTTAGCTCTGTATCACGCTTGAAGAAAAGTTTGGTTTCTGTTTGCGCTTTGATTTGAATATTAAGAGAGTAGCCTCCTTGAACTTAACAAGACTAGGAAATAACTTTTTTTATTTTTTATTTGAATGATCAATTTGTGAAAAAAGTTCAGATAGTAGGTCAAACATTAAAAACCCATAGCCTTCAAGTACAATTCTATAGGTCTGAAGAGACTCATGAATCAAAAGAGAAGGCAGTCAGCAAAATCTTTTACAGTGCTTGAGTATTGTCTGTTACTGCATATTTATAATTCATACTCATAAAGCAGAACTTGAGATGGCATTATTTATTGCAAGATTTCAAATGCACCTGTGGACTATTTTTCCAGGCATGTTTTTCATTAGTAAAGATTTCTAAAAATCTTGTTTACTCAAATTCTTGTGATCCTTATCTCGTGTCTGGTCTCAGATTTTTTTTTTCATTTTGTTTTTTGTTGATTATGTTTGTTTCAATACGTTTACAATTATATATGATTATTTTTGCATTTTAATATGGCCTGTCATGCCAGCCCAGAAAATTATATAATTAATTAATCATCATTATTATTATTATTATTATTCTGTTATCTAATGTAATGTTCGTAACCAGGTGTTTTTGATTAAAGCATTAATCTCACTAAATTGTGATACTTTTCTATTAAGCAATTGTTAAACTCTTTAATTTAAAAATTTAAACTCTTTAGTTTTAAAAGTTTGCTTAAATGGGTTGTTGACATGGTATGACATTTTCACTGTCACACAAGATAAAAAATGTAAATAATTAATATTATCATATAAAATTTATTTGTCTTACATGGACCCATTGTTATAAAAACTGCTTTCTTATTAGATTTGTTATTACTGTTATTATTATTTTACATTTTTGAGCTAAATCTCAAAATTGTCCTATGGTGTGACTGTCTCAAGGATTAACAATAAATTACAACTTTAATAAATGAAAAAGAAAAGCATACAATTGTTAATAAATACCTCAGGCATAATTTTACAATTGTCTATTTTAGTAATTGCCAATCTTTTTTTTCATCCATATATTTCTAAAATCATATGAACTTGATACATTATGTAATTGAAAACTTTGTCCTCTGGTGTGAGAGCATATCCCGTTTTTAAACTCCACAGACAACTTTAATTCGTTGAAGGGCCAGAATAGTGTTTTACAAAAAAAAAAAACTTGATACATACCTGCATATTTTGTCAAGTACCCAAATATATTTTCCCTATCTATATCTTGAAAGATAAATGTACTTGAATAAAACCAATTGTATACTTTAAAATTAGGTGTCCGTGTAGGATGTGTACATTTGGGATGTGATGCGGGTGTTTAGGTATAACTGTAGGTTATACCTAACCTAACCTCCCTTTTGAAAATCTGCTTAGGGCCCCCAAAACGCTAGGGCCGGCCTTGCCTCAACAAACCATTACTGAAACTCCATTCATGTCATGGTGTCACGATAATCTTAAGCCTCATTACACATATGTCCCCGCCCACATTTACATATCAAAACATACATATTCAAATGAATGTGAGCCAATCAATAGCAGAAGTCTTAAAGGAACCGTAAACGCCTGTTTTTCACTGTCGCCATCAATCCAGAATATTTTTTTTTTATTTATAGGTTATTATGAGTAAATAAAACTAAATAAAATGGAATGTAACTAAAATAAACCATGTAAAAAAAAAAAAAAAATACATAAAATTTGAAACAATAAAAAATAACCACTTAATACCATGGCAAACATATATATATATAACACGGGAATATATATATATTATATAACTATCATATATATTAATATATATATATATACACACCACACAACAAAATTACTAAACTTTTAAACTAAAATTTAAAATAAAATGTAAAATCTGATTCAAAATGTTATCTAAAAACTATAATAGTGTATGACTGATACTAAAATAACACTTTTATGGTTTTTTTTTTTTTGGATTTCAGAGTAAAATAAAGTTCTTTGTTGCCTTAAAGAAACTCACATTTTATTCTGCAACCAAATACATATTACTATACCTTAAATATGATTTCTGAAATGACTTGCAGCTTTAGAAAATGAAAGCTGTTAACAAGGACTATAACTAGTATTAAGATGTGAGTTTGAGTACTTCACAAATCAGACAACTGTTGTTGTGCTTGTGCGTGTGAAACTTTCATTCAATTTTTAAAAAGCCCACAGGTTTATATTTTACACTGAGGTATAAATGTGTGTAGTTTATGCTGTAGAACACAAAAGTGAAAGAATCAATAATGTTAACTATAGACTTATTTACTCTAAATATACACTAAAGACCCCCGAGGGAAGCCGTGCTGAAATTAGTCTTCTGGGTTTGCTGACAATTGACGTCACACTGAACCGCTCTATTGTTAAGGATAGGTCAGGATGGAAAAGACCATGAGAAATGAATTTGCAAACTCTTTTCAGTGCAGAATCCTTGAGCGATATTATAAGTTGAACTTAGAAAGTGACACCTTAAAAATAGAGTAAGACTTCTTGTTTACTGCCCCCATATTTACATTCACAAACCAGCAACGACTCCTGATCAGCAGCATATTTTACTCTTGGCTCTGGGTTTCATTCAAACACGAATCCACAGTTTTCCTCTCTAAACACACTCACCCACACACGAACGCTTGTGAGCTTCTGAATCTCTCTCTCTCTCTCTTGCTACTCGGTCTGTCTTTCTTTCTCCAGTTTTCTCTGCAGATTCATCAAATGGGAAATGCTTTCCAGAGTCTATAACTTCCCTGTCTGCCAGAGGAACGTTTCCCAGAGTTTGGCCTCCTCTCCGGGACACACTGGAAGCCAGAGAGCACATCTGGTCTGAAGGAAACGACGAAACCACCAACGCCACCGCACATGCATGAGAGATCTGCAGAGAGACCAGCTGCCCATCTGGAGCTGGAGATGAGCTTCTACACTCACAGAAACAGGCTCAAATTCACACAAGACGGAGGATACAAAAGCCTACGGGGTGGCTTACTCCTCGTACACAATCTGTTAAACAACATCACTGCATGCCTGCGATGTGGATGAAATTTTCAAACACATTTACCCTTACCCCCAAATCCTCATTACTTGCGACGTGAAAAAAGATAATTTGAACTGCAAATTAATTATACTGCTGATTAATAGAAACAAAATAATAGCATTTTGTACATGTAGCCCTATAACACGTAATGAAAATTACATTAAAAAGCAAAAACAAAATAAATAAAAATGTGTACTGAATGTTCATTCAATGAAATAATGTCAGTGCAAAATGATACTGGTTTTAAAATACGAGTGGTAATGAATTTAAAGCATTATATATTTTAACATTAATTATCAAATAACAGTATTTTGCTGATAAATATTAAGTTGTTAAATTTTATTGTAAAGTTGTCTTTAAGCTGATTTGTACTTGATGACATTTTGTACAGCATTACCGTAATGAATAAATACATAAAATATATAACTTAAACAATTTGTCAAGAAAAACAAAATAATAATAATAATAAGGAAGTAGTTTCTAAAAAATACAGTTTTATGTGAATATATATTATTAATATTAATTTAATTGACCTTTAGCTAATGCTAATTGTGTAATAAAAATATAGAATTTTACTAGTACAGTAATGATATTTTGCATTCATAAATAAAACAAAATGTTTATTATTTTAAAAGAAAAACAATTTGAAAATAGGCTTATGGTTTTTGTTTATTAGCAATTTTAAGACCATAATGCTTAAAAAACATGATACCTATCTATATTATTATATATATAATTTTTACCGAAAAAAATGGATGAGCAGGACATTGTGGGATGTGATGCATCAACAGTACTTGGGATGCTGAAGTATGACTTTGATCAGCGGTGACCTGCCTCTTAGAATGCCGGTGCTTGAGGTTTTGCTTGGTGCAGGGATTTGCTCGCGGTCTGTAACCTTGGCATAAGTTCTGTGTGGAGCTCCCTACAGGCTTCTTAAAGAGTTAAAGAGGATGAGGTCTGCTGCAGACCTTTGGCCTACTTCAGGACTGGTTAGATGCGGAGAGAAAGAGATCGGATAAGCGAGGAGAGAGAGAGAGAGAGAGAGAGAGAGTAGATAGAGTGGGGGGGAGGGCTGAAGTTTAGTAACACACACCTTCACCTGTCACTTCTGATGCTTCTGATAACTTTTTCTGCATGTCCATCAGAGTCACCAAAGTGACTGTTTTCAAACCAGGTTTCCCCATGTCACGTTGCTTAAAACAAACTGAGTAAAGTGCTGCGAAAGGCATCTCTACCAATGAATTCAACTTATAAGAACTGTGACTTCAACTGTACTAGATGATAGAGCATTTACAAATATACCTACTCAGTATATCTCTTATCAGTTTCAGCGGAACACACTCAGCTGACCACTGACTGTTTTATACTGAAAAATTACATACACACTTCCCTCTCTCAAGTTATACGACCAAATAAAACACAACTCTTGCAAGCACGTCACACACAACAAGCATACTGGTGTTTTATGGCATTAGTGTCATTCTGGGCGTCAGGACTTTCCTGTAACCTTGAGCAATTGAGCATTCGGACATCTTTAAAAAGACGCAGATAGCGGCTAATCTTAACAACATCTGGACCAAAGTCAGATTGATGAGACCTTGTTACTACTGCCCTCATTCTGTGACCGCTCATCTGATGCCAACTGTGTTATTCCTCATTGGACTCTTTAATCTAGCTATCATCTCTACATAAACACACAACAGCAAACCACTAAACCCTCTCAGACAGTTATATCTGAGTGGGTTTTAGAATGTGGTTTGTACGGGTGCCTGAGCTGATCACCCAAGAAAGCTCCTCCCACCTTGTTAAAAAAAATCAAGATTCCTAACAAACAGACCTTGATTCAGCATTAGGAAAAGACAAGGAAATGAATGAATTTCAAGATAAAGAAGTTTTCCATGCAATAACAGGATGCATTCATTTGTAATTTTTAAGCAAATTCATTAAAATAATCTGTGCGCGTGAAAAAGGATGTATTTGAGTAGAATTATTAGACATCAAATGATTCAACAATAATTATTGTTTAATAATTAAAGAATCAATGTATGAAATTCATCAAAATGTCAATGCCATACCAGAATTCTTCGTTACAGGACTAATGTAATTATACAATAGCATGCACAAGGCCAATCCCTACTGTGTTTAAAAAACATTTGATGTGTCAGTATTTTTATTTTAATAACCTTTTTATTCAGTATGGCATTGGAAAGCATTAAATTGATCAAAAGTGTTACAGTGAACACATTTATAATGTTACAAACGATTTCTACTTTCAAGATAAATGCAAAGTTCTTTCCGAACTTTCTATTCCATCTGTGAACCTGAAACATAAAATGTATCACAGTTTCCACAAAAATAAACATTGTTTTCAAGATTGATAATAATGAGAAATTTTTCTTGAGCATGAAATCAGCATATTAGAATGATTTCTTCCTGAAGATCATGTGACCACCTGAAGACGGAGGTAATGATGCGGAATTCCGACAGATATTCGTAAGATACTTATTTTCAAATTATAATAGATATTTCACAATCCTTAGTTTTTTGCAGTATTTTTGTGGCCAAATAAAAGCAGACTTATGAGTATAAAAAAGACTTCTGAAAAACATTTGGGATAGTAGTAAAATGTATATATAGATACTGTTATATATACGAATCAAAATGAATATTCTTCTACTGATTTAATAGCTCAAATAAAACTTCTGTCAGAAAGAACCCTTTAATCTTCTTGCTCAAATTCCTACTGAATATATATATATCAAAAATCGCTTAGTGAGTAATTCAAAAAACTGTAAAAATCTGCTGCAGTTATGCGGAGCTTTGTTATGCACAATCATACTGGAGCTCAGTTATGAGCAGAACCAGACCACCTCATGTTTACACTTCTGTAACATGTAACACACACTGCTGTACAAACAGCTCCTTGTGGTCAGCTGGGCGACAGCTTTTCGGATTAATCCGACACAGCCTGAGTTACTCACAATCCATGACCAATGCTGGGTTCCAAGCGTGTGCGTGCCCCCCTTGTCAGCAAGCTTGCAATAGCTTTTTATAACACACTCGATATAATGCAGAAACGTCTACCCACCTGATGAGCACGATACAGAGAAATATGTGCCAGGCCAGTTTGGTGTCTGTCCTCATTTTCAGTGCAGATTCTTGTACTGCAAAAAAAAACAAAAAAAAACAAAAAAAATCACTCCCAGCAACACCCCAGCCGATAATCAGCTCCCCGTCTAAAATTAATGTTTTTATATTGACCAAAAGCATTTTTTGTGACGCAAACAGGTCCGGATCAATGTGCAAGTCTGTAAGAGAGGTTGAGTGTGTTAGAGATTTTACAAATCCCCCAGTGTGGAGGTCCATGCGTTGTGTTTCTGCTTTGCATGAGATGAAATATCAAAACATTGATACAATCATACTGTGTATTAGAGAACGTGACAGCAAGGCGCGTCCCTGAAGCTTATGCACTAATATCGCTCGTAATCGATCACTCAGTTCATATGCATGTTGAAATTCCCTATTCAGTTTCAGTCAAGTTCTAAGCATCCCGACTATCATCTTCTGGTTGTTTTGTTGGTTTTTTCTCTTTAAAACATGATTTTGAATTGGCTATATAATCACAGTCATCTTCATTCCAGAACACAGCAATATAAATCCAGCTCAGGGATTAAACACAGGCTACTGCCGCTCCGAGAAAAGCAACAATCTAAAATAAATCAAAGCACACAGAGTGTCGGATACACTTGTACGTATGCCCTCCGCGAAATCCGAATGCGCCTCTGAAACGCGAAAGATCCCCGATCAGATCATTCCAGCCTCCATTTCTGTGTTTAAAACGTTGTGTGATCCGCTTGGAATAAACCTTCAGATTTCTCTCGTGTGTGCTGAACACAACATGGCGAACAGCCTGTGGGTGTTTTTTGGTTTTTTCCTCTCCTCCCACTCCTTTCCTCCTTTTCATCCACCTACCTCCTTCTCTATTCCATAAGCACAGTAAACACTTCCAGCTGGAGATGGTTTCAGGAGTGCGTTATATCCTGCAGGGGCCGCTTGTGGCCCAATAAGGAGCCACTGCCCTTCGCACGACATTCAAACCTTGTGAAGTTTTTGTTAAGACAAACCCATAAACTAAAACTCGGAAATGAGAGCGAATGAGACGAACGGGCTTGGTATGTCTAATCTATTATATAAGTTATTCGCGAGGATTAGTTTGGTGGTCTGCACATTCACATTTAAACTCCGCGGAACTGTAAAGATTATTCTTAAACTTTAAATACTATCTAGTCATCACAACGACTCTGATTGGTTCCAACGCATCCCGCGATGAGAAAATAAACAGATGGTCATGTGACAGGCTGTCCGCTTCGCTGCATTTTACGCGTAAATAATGGATCTGGAAATCTTATTTAAAATACCGTTAATGAAATAAACAAATACAAATATTATTTAGACCCAGCAAGGTTCCCCGCCCATTTCTAATCTTCCACACTAAACACAGAAACAGACATTTGATTGACAGCTCCGAACGTAAAGAAAAGGATGAGTTTGCACGGCTCGTATTACGAAAAGAAGTCCGCCGCTTCACGAGGAGACTGGGTTTTTGTTATGGGACGGCTCAGCTTTCTCAATGGAGGAAGCACTTACTGTAAATGGCTCACACCAATCACGAGCAAAGCGTGATCATCGTGACTCGGGGGACCTACTCCAGAATAAGGCATTCCTTCGGTCCTTTCCAGTTCATTTTGGCGAAAGCATTATGCAGCGCCTTTGCACACAAGGCAAGCAACTGCAATATAATTAGAATGTAGTTTTCTTCTC
Source organism: Cyprinus carpio (assembly GCF_018340385.1). NCBI lineage: Eukaryota > Metazoa > Chordata > Actinopteri > Cypriniformes > Cyprinidae > Cyprinus > Cyprinus carpio. Next base: position 4,343,408 of record NC_056577.1, read on the forward strand.
ATACCTTATTCTCCCCAATGGTGTTTTATTCATAAAATCATTTTTTTTTAAATCGTTGTTAATAGTTGTGAATAAGTGGAAACATCAAAATGGACACGTGAAGCACTTGATTTTATTTGATTTATAAACCATTAATCCTTCGAAATTAATCATAATTTCATGTTTATTTAATCGATAATACAGATTAATCAATAAATTAATTTGGTTTCCATTAATAGTTTCAAGGCTCAACATTACGTTTTTGATTAATAATTCAAACTTTATTATATAAAGCATTTTACAGGGTGATGCTGACAAAGCTGCTGACATGCTTGCAAAATGTGTTTTCCTCCAAAAGTATTACAAGTGATGATCAACAGAGATTATTCCATGACAGTATGTTTCTTCAGTATTGAAAAAAATCTGAGAAAGAGCAGTTGTCCTTACAGGGACCCCCACTCAGGCCGTAGATTCTGGCATCCATTCATTTAACAAAGCATGTTTTATCCCAAAAAGCTTAACTTTACAAGTTCATTCAGGATATACATTTTTTTTTTTAATGTGTGGGGGTTCCCTGGGAATTGAACCAATGACCTTTTGCACTGCTAACGCAATGCTCTACCACTGAGCCACAGGAACACTCAGTTCAGGCAAAATACAAAAATATCTTGGCTCCACTTTCCAGTATGAGGAAAGTGAATGAGTACTGCGTGTGTCAAGCTTCAAAATAGAAAAACAAAAATCCCCTTAAAGTATGAATGTATCCCTTACAACTCATGCGTTACAACATTTTCAGCTAATAACAACTTGCATTTGAGTCTCTTTCACACAAAGCATCATACGGCTTGGAATATAGTCCATTTTATTGCTGGTGAAAGAGCAAATCAAAAACATACAGTGTAGTGGGGGATACTGTTTTGTCCCTTTTTGTTTTTTGTTTCAGCATCTTTAACCCGCAAAATTTTTGAGCTAGAGTACTCAGACTTTTCTATAAAGTACCCACATTTGTTTGTTTATTAAAAAAGATGCAATTTAAACTCTGTAAGAATAATCACAAGCCCTTATAATTTGATGTCAAAATACATGGAGTGCCTTTGTTACACTTCTACGCCACTGTGTTGTTGTAACCATTAAGACAACAGAACGCACAAACAGCAAGCCATGACCACAATATGCTGCACAAAACAGGTTTATTGAAACAATCTAAAGGAGCAATACAGAAAATATCTCACTTTCTGTGGCTGAGCACAGCTCAAATCCACTTTGTTTGATACGGGTGTGTGTGTGTGCATGTTTTTGTGACATATCAGGACACAACTTTGTATAATGACATGGGTATGACACAGGTATTACATGAGAGGGTGACTTATGAGGAACATAACCATGTCCCCATTTTTGTCAAAACGCGTATAAACCATACCGAATGATTTTTTTTGAGAAAGTAAAAATGCACAAAGTTTCCTGTAAGGATGTAGGTTTTGGGTGTAGGGCAATAGAATATACAGTTTGTAAAAGTAATAAAAACCATTATGCTATGGGATGTTCCCCACATTCACAAAAACAAACGATGTGTGTGTGTTGTGTGTGTGGTGTGTGTGACTAGAACACACTTTCGAAAAAGGTTATTTATGATTAATGAACACTCAGACTCCAGTGTAGTGAGGTAAATAACTGGATAGAATCTAACACAAAAACGTGTAAATTTGTGTGTGCGATTGTGTCCATAGTATGATTTTTCTCAATCAGAGTTGCAAAGGTTTTGAAATTGGCAGCTTATAATGCTCAGATTTTGCCTGAGAATCTACAGCTTATTCTAATGTAAATTCTGAATTTCGTCTGCAACAGTTAAGTACTAAACAAAAGTGTTGGTCAAAAAATTTACATTCTTACCTCCAAATCGTTTTTTTCTTTATAAAATCTGCTTGTGTACCTATTGACAAGCCTTAACAACCATTCATAGAAGTCTGGGAGGAAGTGGGTAAATAATGAAATTTATCATAGGAACTCCTAGCTTAATCCCTGATTGGTGGAAGGTACAAACATACCCTGTCTCCCCTATATATTGCACAGAAGAAAGAAAGTCATACAGGTTAGAGACTTTTTTAGACATGCGGTGACTAAATATTTTCAGAATGAGCACTTCTGATAATCCTTTAACGATGAAGATTAGATGGTTGGCACCTCCACCTTCAATAAATAACTCAACTGACCACGGGCTACACTTGTTGTAAGTGAATGTTAGGCAGATATATTACATGATACAAGACCAGTGTGAAGCCTATTTCTATTATTGTGTGAAGCCTGCGCTATTTAAGGGGCACACAGAAATATAGAATGGTAGAATAACACAACTGCAAACATTAGACATCTACCTGACTTGATTTTAGTTTTTTTTATGATCTTAAGTGAACCTTTTAATAGGCATCTGCTTTGAATGCTTCAAATAATATAGCTGCATAGAAATTGCATTGAAACAACTTTTCCAATGAGTTAATATCAATAAATACTAATTAAATAACGTGTTAATAATATACAGTACAGGTCAGTAAGTTGGGGAAGACCATCCTATTTTTAATGTTTTTGAAAGAAGTCTCTTCTGCTCATCAAGCCTGCTCTTTATTGATAAAAATCCAGAACAGACCAGTAAGATTGTGATATATTATTACAACTTAAAATAATATTCTTGCTATTTGAATATACTTTTATTTAAACAAATATTCTATTCCTTTTATAGCAAAAGCTGAATTTTGCAGCATCATTACTCCCGCCGTTCCGTGTCACGATGTAACATCCAGTCTCTCACATGATCTTTTAGAAATCATGCTCATACTGCGGATTTAATGATGAGTGTTGGAAACAGTTTCTTCTGTCTAATATATGTGATGAAGAACAGGGTTTAAAAAGACCTGCCTTGATTCAAAATCAACAAAAAAATATCTAATAAATATATATTACTATGATATATTTTCGGTACTATCCCTTTTAATCAATTTAACGACATCTTGAGCTGAATAAATAAATTGATTGTTATGAAGTAAAAACAAAAAAACAATTACGGACCCCAAAGTAACATGACCAGTAGTGTATCTTGTTTATTACACAATATTTATATGTTTAAAACATAGCTTCTTCGTTTTTCTTTTTTTTTTTTTTTTTTTTACTTTTTGTTCATCCAAAGATAGTTCATAAAAAATTAGCACCGTTTCTGGACCAACAATATTAAGCCTCATAACGGTGTCCAACTTTGATAAGATCATGATATTAGAATGATTTTCGCGCAAAGGAATCATAGTGCTAATGATCCTAAAATTCAGCTTATGGCCATCACATGAACTAAATGATACTTTACAGTATAATAAAATTTAAAAACAATTATTTTTAACTTGTATATGATATATCAACAATATTACATTTTTTTACTTTTCGGTAATTTTTGAGCAAATAACATGGCAGGCTTTGATGAGCAGAACAGAACTTCTGTCAAAAACATTAAAACTAGTAATTGTTCCAAACTATTTGACAACGTACTATAGTATATACTCATATATATATAGATATGATAGTATATATGATCACCATTATTAGCGTAGATTATCTCATATAATATATATGATTATAATCATTTGAATAATATATTTACTATTTTTATTTTCACTAAAGAGCCATCTCCTTGTATACGATGTACAAAAATGCCAAAACCATAAGATGAAGTCAAGTTGTAAAATAAACTGTTTTAATGTGGATGGGTGTCTGTTTTTCTGTGAGGGGCTGAATACAACCATGTTCCAGAAGCCTTTGCCCTGACGGGAGCTATTTTCTGGGAGAGAAACTAATAGTACCAGCATCTCTGAGCCGCCATCGCGCCAGACAGACAGGCCTGGGTTTAATTCTCCTGGTGTGTTTGTGTTTTCATGGTGCAGGGTTATGAACGGCACTCCTGAGAGTCACCGGAGGTTAAATGGTTCACATCTGATTTTGACTGGATGGTGTGTGTCGGTCGATAAAGCGCAAAACACACACACACACACTGGTAGTGAGCCGCGATGTATATCCCGCAAAAGGAGGGCTGGCGCTCTTAACACTAAGACCACTGGCATGCTGGATTGTTTGGTGGGGGAGTGTCATGTACTTCTGCGGGTGCAAGTTTATGGGAGTGTTTTTTCATGAAGGTTCATGAATCCATTTACTCTGCAGGATTAAACGGTCTGCAGAATGTGCCCACAATGCAAACCACTGTACACGTCGTCTGCATGTTGACTGATCGACATGCCTTGTCATAGATCGATTCATACCTGGTCAACACTGCTGGTAAACCTAAACACTACCCAGAAAACAAGCAGAGATAGAGAGAAGATCTCATTTAACCCTAAGTTTGTATTATTTACAGAGCAATTAGAATCGCAAGATGTTGTGTTTGTCCCGAAGCTGAATATATGAAATGACATGATGCTAAATCTTCGCAAGCCATCTGCCCACATTCTGCTCCATTTTTATTTTTTTTTCTCATTTGGGTGAAAGTCGAGAAACCACTTGATACTTATCGTTGACATGATCTCTGTGATGAATTTAAGTGGCGAGGATTAAATCTTGCCGATTATAGTGCCTGCTGTTTTTTATTTTTTTTTTTTTTTGATTGGCATTGCATTGCATTGCAAGGTTTTCAACTCTTTCAGCTCATCTCTATATGGGCCCAGGTTTTGTTTGGTTGTTTGACACACGCAATGTCTGTCTTGAATAGGTTTTATACCATTTACATTTAGAAATAGTTAGGATATGTTTTTTACTTCAAAGCGACTTACCAGTTACCATTTTTTGTCTGGCGCTCTTGTAACGCCCAGATTTTCCTTCCATGGAATGTGAACAAAAGGTTCACCACCCAATGTGTTGCTTTTTAAAATTATGCAACCGTTTGTAGCAGTCTTGGTTGGAGTTTTATGACCCAGCTTACACTGAATAATGTCCGGCCAACAAACTAACAGTGAGTTTGGAGGAACTTATAATACAGTATTTTTGGGGTAGCATTACACAATAAGTCTTTTACGTTTATTACCTACAAAGAATAAAGTGTTTCTAACTCTAAACTGTCCACTCTGGGCAGTTACCATAAGTTACCAAAAACTAAAAGGAATATCCGGTGGTACCTTATAATCCCCTCTTGAGTAGTACATAATTTAGTGCCTCAACCCTTTGTGCTGCACGTAATTGGTTGTTCCTGGTCAAAAATTGACCGCTCTTTAAAAAAATTATTTTAAATCGCTCCATTTAGTTTTTCTTGTATTTCTTTCTGGAACTCATTGATCGTAGGTCTGTCTGGACCCTGCTTTGTTGGGCAAAGACTCTGATCTTCTGCTACCTACTCAATAAATTGGTTTGATTTGCATTTCAGCATTTGATCTCCCTCCAGCCCATCCTGTTCATCACTGCGCATGTTATCGACCCAAATGGGCAACCCTGACAGATGAAACAGTGTTTGGGGGAAACCCTGTTTTAAAACATCATTGTATTGTGCAATTACAGTTGAGTGGTTTGCTGAGTGCCAAATAAGTTGCCCCTGCTTCTTAAAAGCAAGAATTTTCACTGTTGGTCCAATATCTGGCCAGATTCAGGATTTTGTTATTTAGATCCATCAAAATGCCTAGGGTGGCGGTAGCCTACGGATCACTAGATCTGTGCGTGCTAAAAAACAGACAGACGCAGAACTGGTGGGGTAATTTTCTTTACCTGTAAAGTTTTGTTGCTCTTTCAGGAATCATAACAACTTAATTGGAGTGCCTCCACTTATGTTTTCCTTGTAGGTCCAGCTATTTTACTTTTCTGTTTTAAATCCTCATGAAGAGACGAAAAACACTCAGAGGAGTCACAGCTAGTTGTCCCTACCTTTATGTGTTTTATAGAGCTATTAAAATGAATGTGAGGACATCTCAGGTCATTTGATGAAAAATGTTTGATTTTTTTTTAGATATAAAAAAACTGTGGGCTATGAAATTGCAGATGTAGCTATCAGCACACAATCTTACCGCACTTTTGAGACATTGTTAAAAGCTGTATGGATAAAAAACACGGAACGACTCGGGTCGATGATGCCATTTTCAAACAGAAGTACTTTCCATGTCCTGAAGAAACAAACCGAGTTTCCTATACTATGCCTTTGCACTTCATAAGTCTATATTAGATCCCAATATGCCTACCAAATCTGGTGGTAAATAATGAAGCTTTTTCCAGTACAACCCTTAGGAATTTTTGAAATTTACTCCAAAACCCCATATATATACATATATATATATTACCACCCATAGGGTCACCAGTGAGTGTTTGTTTGACTTTATTAAACGAAATGGGGAAATATTGTACAGTACCAACAAACCCCCACTTCGGAAATTTCATTTATATGTGTACATATTTTTTCACGTGTTATAGCCCACAAACATCACCTCCCAAAACTTTTCGTTCCAAATTGATCATATGTGAATCCCAATTATTTCTTGAATGACAAATATATATATGGGCAAAATGGTATTTTGTAATCCAACAAAAAATAGCTTTCTATTTTTACCCTCTCAAAGAAACAAAGGCTAAACAGATGCCTGAAGTAGAAAATATTTTGACATAAAATATCAATTAATATTTTTGGGCGTTTGTCCTGCTATGTTTTAAAATATATTCAAAAATATTTTGAAAATATACTCTGGTGCAGTATGGTTTGCCATGGACTTTATGTGCCTTTTTGGTAGCGCACCCAGATGCGTCTTACATGCACACAGCAGCATTATTGCACACCGTAAGGAAAGTAAAAAAAAAAAAAAAGTAATTTAACCAGAGATTTAAAACATTCAATCTGTCCCCCAATTGAGCTTGGGTTGTGTCTTACAGATAATATGTGCTTTCAAAATCATCATAATCTAAAACAGCCTTGATCTCTTGAAAGGTTTGTGAACTCCAAGAGTTTTGAGGTTCAAAACGTGGAACGAGTGACTAGCGGTGCGGTTCGGTCACAGATGTGCCCGTTCTGACTCAAGCCATCAGCGCCGCATGGTGGGAGCGCCTGTGACTGTGGCCATAATGAGCTGCACACTTTAGATTAATGCGGTGGTACCAGCTGGGACGAAATCCCCACGGCCTGCACCAGCCTGGCACACACCCACCACCCACCCCACACACACCACACCCACACCAACACACACACACCCACACACACGGCCAACACACACACACACCACACACACACACAACACACCTTACACCCACACACACAAACAGAGACTTCAGCGGTGACCGAGATTAGCCTTAGCAAAAACCAATACCAACCTCGCCTCTAATAATCCACCAACACGAATCGCCTTACACTGACCTTGACACAGCAGAGACGGAGCACATCCTCTGCGCCAACACACAGATTTTATGAGATGATGTTTTTAAGTGTTTTTCCCTGGCATGTCTAACCTAATGCATCGATGCCTGTTTGAAGAGAGCCAAATATAGAAATTGTGTCCCAACTGATAAAAAATTCTGGTTAAAGAAAGGGGTTTTTCCCCCCCAAAAAACCGTCAGATGTTTGTTAAAGGGTTATTACACAGCAATAACACAGCTTTCAGTTTGAAACGAGTACAAGTTTTGTGGCTCGTGCATGAGTGTTGGCTCCACAAGTCATAACGGTCACAGTTTTTCATACTGGTTTCATACGGTATTATTCCAAAACAGTGAAGGCGTCGAGTGATGTTCGCATACTTTATTTGCAGAATCATCGTCTGTTTTGTGTGTGTGTTTGTGTGTGTGTGTTTTAAGGTAGTAAAGCAGAACCCGTGAGATTAATGGACACTCCACTGACCTACCCTTTGCTTCCCTTCTTCACGGCACAATGGGTGCTGTTCATTCTCCACAAATAGAGGGCACTTTTAGGTGCTCTTAAACGTATGTTTAAAAGCATTAGAGCACACAATCCCAATGTATTCTATGATCAGAATGTATATAAGCTAAGTTCTAACAATAGATTTACCTAATCAAGCCTCAATCAAATAACTATCCAATCATATACAATAATGTCCATAAGTCGTAAAAAATTACATGCAGTGCTCTGTAAAACTCATTTTAAACATTGCCAAAGCAATGGTTAGTTGAAACAGTAATATGGGCAACAGCGCATCCCCAGACCAGGACACTTGGCCCAGACATACATACAAAAAAAACCCAGTCACAGACTCATTTACAAATTAATGACAGCCCAAAAGGGGCAACTTTTGGGTGGCCCCTTTTGACCATTCTTTTGGCACTAATTATTGGTCAAAGACCTGGGAGCCTTGTGTATCCAATGTATATTATACGAGAAACGTAATTCAGTGTGTGGTTGCACAACTCACTTAAATGAATCCAAGACATTATTCTTATACTTGTGTTGTCATTTCCTGAATTGAATCCGTGTTTTTTGAACTGAATCTGTTTTGGACAAATCAGATCAATGACTATCTCATAGATGCCCAACTAATGGCCTATAAGTGTTTGTTGGAAACAACGTTAGTATATGGACCGAGTCTCACTATTAAACAGAACTAGTTGCGCATTAGTAGGCATACGTACTAGCATTTTTGTCTGGTTTATTAATTACTTATAAAGTGCACATGATTTGCCATCCTTAATCCCTATACCCAATCGTTATCTTCTTATACTCCCAGCGGGGGAAAATACACTCAACTAACACTAACTATGTAAGCGTCTGCGAAATAATTCATTCGGCATGGGTTACTGACATGCATGATTCATTAAATCACACAGTTGTTTGAGAAGAGGTGTGTGATTACCAGAATAGCAATTTCCTAAGGCCTGGGTGCGCGTTGGGTCTGTTTGACACTTGGACTAGAAAGTCCCCTACTGTAGCACTCCACCCCGAACTCCCGATCAACCAGAGCCATGGCTACATCGTCTGGATAGTAATTCTTTATAACGACACATTTGTGGTGGATAGCATTGCAAGATGCCGGAAAGTATCAGTTGGCAGCATGCCGACTGGCCGGCACACAGGAATTCACACGTCACGGTTAATGGTAATTTTGGGAATGGGATCCCCATTCAGGAAATTAGGAAACGGATCCTGCAGGCACTGAGAACTCAATGACGGGATAGCTTTTGACGGGTACGATGACTTGTTCTGCACTTCGCAATCCTGTATCGTGGATAAAACTACACACAGTTCCACCACACATGACCTACCATCTAGCGTCGTCTGGACCGGAACCTGTTCACGGCAGAAACGTTATTGTTCGCTGGAACACTGATATGAATGATCTCATGTACTGAACCACATTCACACACTGCCGTGGTTCGATCAGACACAAACTCCAGACGTTCATCTCCCACAGTGAAAAGCAGATGACCGGAATGACCCCGGTATACGGGCTAACAGAAGGGAGCTAACTCCCGGCTGAAGTTATTGCAACCACACAAGCACAGCGATCTCTGTATATTGCAATGTGTGCATTAAATCTTTGCAGGCAAACCATTTCCTGGAAAGTTTCCATCAGGTGTTCATGGGAAAATTTTTAAAGCCCACTTCATCTGGTCTGGGGTGATGGGGGAGGTTTTTCTGGCTCCTTCTTTTTTTTGTCCACGTTGTTTGGTTCCAACTCCCTCCATCTGAATGCACAGTCAGGGTTCACTATGTATCACTGTGATGTGGGAGGAGCAGTGTGTGTGTGAGTCAGTGTGGTGTGTGTGTCATGATATGAAGGAGTGTGTGGCAGAGGTCAGGGCCTTTCTGTGAGATCCCATCTTTTGAGGGAACGACTAAAATGCATTAAGGGTCCTTCACATGAATCTTTGGAGATGAAGAGGTTTTGCAATTCGAACTCAAAACAGGCCCAAAAAGAGCATTAACAAGGAAGCATTTATACCGCAAATAATGAAGACACACATGACCTGTTATTCCTAAAAAACATTGAGAGAAAAGGTTGCTAATGTGTGATATTTAACTGACAATACACAGCCAAAAATCCAGAGTGAACTCAACTCTGCTGCTGGGAGACACATTAGAGACCACACCTACATAGAGTGTGAAAGTGTGCTACAAATAGGAGTGTTAAATGTAAACACTGAAGCGGAGTTAGTGCTAATAGAGATAATTAAGTGATTGACACGGAGGTGATGATATGAACCATTCTATTGACAGAGACCATGATGTTAACAAGCAGGAAGCAAACAAAAGACAAATATCACAACAATTTTCACTGCCAATTAATACACTTGTATTATGTCTCTTGAAACCTTTAACTCTGATTCAGTGTTAACTTGCCCAATCCTATTTAACACTTTTTTACCACTCTGAGTGGTGGGCGTCACATGTACTACCAGCAGAGTCTAATTTGTACACTCTGGATTTTTTTTTTTTGTTTTGGGCTGGGTAAGTAGTAAGGACTTCTTCTGATCTCCAACGTTAGAGAAACCCCCTCTAAAAAAAAGGGCATTTCGTGGCCTACTGGTTAACGAGTTGGAACTGTGACCTGAAAGGTTGCGGTGTTGAGTCTCATTAGGAAAGTGTAGGTGGGGGGAGTGAATTGACCACCTCTCTCTTGCCCCTTTTAAGACGCCCAAGCTATTGCTTCCCCCGACCAGCACGGGGCAAAATAATGTGCCTTGTTCACCAGCTGTGTGTTGTCACTGGGGATAAATGCAGAGCACAAATTCCGAGTAATTGGGACGCCGTACTGCCCAACACGCTGGGTTATAAAAGAAACAACTCAGTTTTGGTTTTATAAAGCACCTGCTGGATGGTAAATAACAAGACACATGCTGATATTAATTCCCAGGGGCTTAGGTCTTGGCTGGTAGAATGGACAACGGTAAACCCCTGCCTACAGCAGAGACCTCTTCAAGTATTATAGAAGCTCCTTGTGAACAACACAACCACGGTCGGCACAATATCGTCCGACTTGGAGACAGGATACTAGTTAACGGTGAACTGAGACTGGATGAATGGACCGAGCACTGGAATGTCAGTGTTTAAACCTGATTGTCATTTTTGCATAGTGACACACGATTTTCTTTGTTTGTTTCCTGTTAAAGTGGACACCATCTGTATTGTTTAAGCCACGCTATTAAGAAAAGCTGACTTGACTTGACAGGGACCAATCCTTAATCATAATTGAAATTTAATAGGCATCCTTTACCAGACTGTGTTTTCTTATAATGGAATTTGAGTAGGTTTTTATTTTTAATTCTTTAGTGTATTTTTTGTTTTGTGTTGGGAAAGTAGATAACTGCTCTTGACATTAACTATGAATACATTTGACGGTTTGACAAGCCACACAATGTGGGCAGACGTTCTAGCCTGGCATTTTCAAATGGGTGTTTAAAGCAAACACAATCCTTCTGTTTAGGGGAAATGTTATGGTCTCATGGAGTGGGCTTGTGCTATGATATATTTATTTTTTTTTTTGTAGGGTGACAGGTAAGGTCACTGGCTGGGATGTGCGTGCTCTAGCTAATGCAATTCAAATAGCTTGAAGTGTGCCGGAAAAGGGTTGGAAATATTTTCTTTGGACGGCACTGCATAGTGCACATTAAACAGTGCAAGTACAACATGTCCTGGGGCCGCTGTTGTCAGTTTCAACAAAAGGTTTGTGGGTCCGGTTTGTGTGTGAAAGTGAAACTACTCATTATATAAGTCAGAAACTAAATATTGACTGATAACACCGAATCCCATGAGGAGCTGTTTTAGTTTGTTTACACACGTTAAAAAAACTGTAGAGGCATGCATGTAGTGTAAGGGTCACTGGTTAACTGTTCGTTTCGGGGCGCTTTCACCCCGAGGCCTGTGCAGCAAATCTACTTCTCTGTGCAGTGATTTTAATGCAACTGTACTAGAATGACCAGTCATCCAATCCACGACCTCCGAATTCAGGTGAGGACATCATCTACATGAGATTCACAGCGACTCAGTAAACACAAAGGTTACCGGGTTTCACATAGGCTTACAAAACAAACAAAGACAAAAAACACCAAAGGGCTAACAAACACAAAACCACCAACCCCATCCTGGTAATGGTACCAACGATCATGAGACGTGCCAGTTCACCGTGCGTCAGGGCGCCCCGTAGACAGAGAGCAGCGACAGCGAGTTTAAACGAAAATTCCCCGACACCACACATCATTGAATCCTTGTTTATAAACCCACCCACACACACACAACACTCCACACAGGACCCAAACAGGACCTAACACAGGTTCGTGTGCTGACATACGATCAGCTCTGTTGAAACGAGAGCTGTGAAAACAGCCACACTCACTCGCCCAAGCTAATACAACTTGATCAAAGTGATGGTGAAACGATCCAGGTTGGTAGATAACATTCAGAACCCTGTAGTTTTAGCTTGTGCATATGCAGATATAAAGTTTTATGCACGATATTGTGCTCCGGAACACAATCGGTTAAGCTATGTGCATTGAAAAATCATTTTATGACAGGAGGAATCTGGTAGTTGCGCCTACAGAGAGAATTGAGATATTGTCACCAATGTTCACAAATGTCCTTCCACTGTCCACTAACCGCATCTGTTATGCAATACCTGTGCAGTCTTATTCTTAGTCCTCAATAAGTATATAGAAGTTATTAATATGTTAGATCTTCTGATTTGTAACATTTTTATTTTGTTTATATATATATATATATGATATATATATTATATATATAGATCTATATATATATATATATATTATATTCTATATATTCAAATAGTTTTTTAATCTTTAAATATGTTGATCATGTTTTTATTTTTAATTTCCATTTTAAATGTAATAATTTTGTTGCAGATTGTGTCAGTTATTCATTATTTTCTTTAAATAGGTCACTTAGATCTATTATTTTTAATTCACTTTAGTGATTTTTCAGTTTTGTTTTAGTTAAAAAACTGGTAATACCTTGATGTACTGTAATATCATAGACCTGCATGATTTCTATATTCATATACCACAGTAAATGTGCAATGTGTATTTGGATATCTGAATGATCTTTCAGCTGGTTGTAACTGTATCACACGGCCATCACGATGACGTGAGCCATCAGACGTAGTTGGTTTGGTTGTGACTTTTAGTGTGTCCTCAGATCACGTGAATAGTCAAGCAGAGTCGGCTGTTCAGCGTGTTTTGTGATGATCTACGGCCAGTGAAGAGGAAAGAGAGCATTGTGAATGAAAAACACACGACTAATGCAGACGCTTGACTTTATAACACACCCAAGAAAACTAAACAAGAGAAGAGGAAACAAAGAGAGAACACAAAAGAAGTAACGTCAGCTTTGGATAACTTGACTAATCATAACCACGGTTGTAACATGTTTTTGTGTGTGTTTCTGTTGTTGTGTGTGGTGTGTGTGTGGTGTGTGTGGTGGGTGTGGTGTGTGTGACGTGTGTCATGTGTGAGTGTGTGTGAGATCCCTGGTCAGTCTGGAGAGGTATCCTGAAACTGGCGCCCAGTCGTGGTGATCTCACCATCTTCTGGACCACTGGCTCATTTCTCCACTCACACCACAACACACCACACAAGCTATACAGTGAGAGAGAGAGAGAGAGAGAGAGAGAGAGAGAGAAGAGAGAGGAGCGAGAGAGATAGAGAGTAGAGAGACAGAGAGAGAAGATCTCTCCGCTCCACAAGTCCAGGCTCGAATTCCAAAAATGCAAACTATTTCCCGACATCAGGACAAGCTGTAAAAAAATCAGGCCCGTGGGCCCCGCTGCCATCACCCGATGAGTCTGGAATCTGAGGTGGAAAACATGTTTCAGAATTACTGTTCAGATGTAGGAGTAGAACTAAAATGAATTGAGTTCCAAGAAACATTTTTATTTTCCTATAACTAGAAAACTAGAAAATCAAAGTTTATCAAAACAAATCCCCCCTCCCTTGAATGCTGGCTTTGACAACGCCTTGTTTTTAAAAGTTTGAGAGTTGTCTAAATGTGAAAAAGTTGTTTTAAAAATTGAAGTTTAAAGGTATAGGCCACAAAATAGATTAGTTGTAAGAATACTAGAATGAACAAACAAACCTACAGAATTATAGCAGACAGACAGACAGACAGACAGACAGATTAGCTAGATGATAAGATAGATGGATAGATAGATGATAGATAGATAGATCGAATAGATAGATAGATAGATAGATAGATGGCCCCTATGTGTGTTTGTATTTTCATAATTCTTATTAAATAAACGCTTGTGGAGCAGAGTGGAAGAACACTTCACTTCTAGTACACTCTGTAAAAGCACGGTCTGTTGTTATATATGAACTCCTGATTAAACAGTGTCAGTGTGAGTTTAATGTGGTCACTCTTGACTGAGAAACAGTGGGCTCAGACCTGAGCTCAGAGCAATGAGAACGGGAAGGACGGGTCCACACAGGACAAGAGCGTCTAATGTTCCACAACACATGGCAGAAGACCGGAGCGAGCAGAGCGTCAGACCATGCTGTGTGTGGCCAGCGCTGTGTTGATGCCCCTCTGTGAAGCAGTGGCGTCTTGTACAGTCCCTACCGACGTCCGCCCTCTCATTCCTCTGCCGTGCCTCGCCATCGGCGGCACACGTGGACGCAGGAACGCAGCTCGGTGACAGTGGATGATGTGAGGTATCAGACGGACTCTCTGAGCTATGAGTGGTTCTCTGTGGGGGATTTTTTTTGGGGGGGGGGATTTGGAAGCTTAACAGGTTTAAGTGCAATCATTGTAACAGACCCTGATATCTCTCCAGATGAATTATCCACAGATGACGTGCCCACAGCCGCCAACAACCATCATTCTCCAGCTAACACAGCTCAGCTTCATCAATCAGCAGCAGCGGCCGCTCCACCCGTAGGCCGTCACCCTTATGCTCACGCGAGAATGTGTGTGAGAAATTTCAGCCATGCAAACACTTCATTGTGAAAGAAAAAAGAACCAGAAAAATAGTATTCAGTAACTGATTGCTGATGGACATTATGGGGCATGAGAAACTAGTGAATTGAACTGAATGGCATAATGACATTATTTGTTCTCTCTTAAAATCTGACTTTACAGCTGAAATTGAATTCGATTCACAATGATGAATTTTACACTCAACACTGTTATTTTCCTTTGGGAGGGAGGATGTCTGTCTTATATTTATATTAAACCACTATAGAACTAAAATAATTGATAAAGGTTAAGAAGAAAGGAAAATTACTATTTAGTTAAAAGTTCCAAGCTGTTTGTCTGTTCTAACACCAAAAAATAACAGTAGTTTTTTGTGGACACAAAGTCTTTTGAGTTTTTCTATCCCAAAGGTTTTGTTGATCTTAGAGACTCTTTCCCTAGCGTCATGTTTTTTTCAACACGTTTTGTCTGTCAAGAGTTGTCCACAACCTTGTCCAAATTGACTGAGTCACAAACTGCACAAATGTAAAAATTAAGTTTTAACAGTGACCATCATTCCATGCAGCTTGAAAAAAAAACCATGTGCTGCCATGGCGATTGTTTGTGGACTAACATGAGAAAAGACACCATAAAAATGGAAACTTGCAAGGGACCCCAGAAAAAAGTAACATCAGGCATGCGGTAATAAAGAATGTAATTTAACATGTTTTTTTGAATGAAAATCCAGTTTAAAACATCTTTGAAAATCTTTACTAGTTAAAATTTCTCAAGCTTTCATTTAGTGTACCCTCCTATCCAACATTATGCAAGAACACGCACTCACTCCATCACACCGCAAAACTCTAAATGCACCAGAACTGAAGATTATGATCAGAGTAAGTCTTTTTGTTGTCTTCACTGGACAGACGACCGACCACCTGAGAGCATATTCATGGTTTCGGGCAATTAATTGTGCACACACACCACAGCACACACACCACAACAACCAGCGCACACAATTCACACACACACAAACACCACACACAAGACAACAGACAGCGTCTTCCCGTGCGTTCTAACAAGGGATACTATGTGTTCCGGCAAAAGAGGCCCAGTTATTAGAAAATTTACTGCCGAATTTCTGTGTAGGTGTTTTGGCTGGCGTTTGTTTGAAAATGAGAGTTTGAAGTGTATATCGTGTGCGGATCACAAGATCATTTAATTCACAGGTTTATCCTCTAAAGTGTGTCAATTTGTCCATGAAGTCCATAAATAAAGAATCTCACATACAGTACAAATCACTGCAGTTCTTCATCGACTTTGATCTGTGAATTGAATTCATCAAAACTCCTGACTGGACGTAGAGAACGGCGCTGTCAACTCCCGATTATGGAAAGCTTCTGATATCATCTGCTCTGTGACGAAGATAGCCCTCAACTTTCCTTATAACTGACTCTTGGCACTCGAAATAGACATGGTGGGCAAACATCATTCAAACTGGCCTGCATAGCTGATGTAGCAGTTCTATCAGTGGAGAAATGAATATGCAGGTTGAATAAGGAATACGCAATGTCCTTATTATATTAACCCCTTAACTTTAATGGTCACCCCATTTTTTTTTTTTTTTTATTAATTTTAATATATAGGCCATTTTTTTTATTTAATTAATTGTCGCACTATCCATTAACTGAATTTGTGTTTGTGTAATTTATTTAGAACACTTATAATCGACCTTTTATAGGGCTGCCTCTTTTTTTTTTTTTTTTACAAGAAGAAAACGGGAAGAGGGGGGGGAAATTAGCCAGGATTTGGCCCAACAAATTTAAGTGTAGCAAAACTTAAGTTATAGAGTATAAATGTACTGTAAATAACATGTGATATATTAATGTTATAATTATTTTGATTATTATATAAATATTTTATATATCACAGGTCTTTTGACTCTAAAATTGTGGTAGAAAATTTAAAGAGCCTGGTGTTCCTAGATAAAGTTTAATGTTCCAAATCAACTTTATTATGATATGAAAAAAAAAAAAAAAAAAAAACAACTGAAAGAGTTCCTGTGAGATTTGTATTTAGTGCGGTCCTACCACAAACACGCCACCTGGGAGCCATCAAAAACTCCTTTGAAATGTTTTGTTTAAATGACTTTTCTATAGATTTCTCTTGGTCAAGTTTACGGCTATATCATAATCTAGGAATCCTGAGACCTTGCATCCCGAGCTGAAGTCAAATTGAAGTTATTATTTATAATCCTCCTCAAACATAGGTTTGTGAATCAACTGATTTGCGGTATTTTGGATCCACCAAATTTGATGAAATGTTTTTGCCGCGACAACTAAACACCAACTACCACATTCCAGATGTTTCCAAAACTTTTTTTTGATTATACTTACTGGGGGGAGATGGTTTGTGCTGCCTGTGTTTCCCATACATAATGAGGTTAATTTTTAGTGGGTTGATTCGAGCGTTAAGTTGAGCTGGCCTTTTTATCTGTTTTTTATTATTATTTTTTAGCTAGCCTAGTTGTGGTCTCCTTAATTAAAAGGACATCATTCACACCAAAAATGGACACATGTTTTTGAAAATGTGCTCCACCCTCTCATGACCACTCTGAGCAGGTGGCACGCGTTTTGTGTGTCATAGGGTTTTGCTTTAGTAATTCTGTAGGAAAGTATAGCATTGCATCAGTCGCTCAAGCAATGGGTGACTCTGCAGTGCGAATGTGGGTGGCTTTCGTCTCTTCAGAATTTTTCATGACTTGAGAGTAAAACCTATGTGAATAAGAAACCAATCACATCCAATCCACAGCACGTCCTAGTCCATCAAACAAATGTCTTGAGAAATGGGAAAAAAAAAAAAGCTGGCATTATAGTTGATAATGAGATAAATCCATTAGTAACGAGTTTTTTAACTTCAAACAGAGGATTCTCTTCTTAACAATAGAGGAATGGCAAGGAGAGGAGTTTTGAGAGTGTGGGAGTCAGTCTCGAGTTGTTAAATTGTGCCTATTGATGGATTAGCTGACTGTCATATAAGCATGTTATTGCAATACTCATGAACATCACTCGAGAGGAACCAAAAGTTGTGAAATTATTTAAAATTCACTGCCTGTTTTTACGTCATTGTAATGCCAAAAACATTGTAATTCCTAATTTTAAATTGTAGGGGTTCTGATATTTTTCTTCCAATGTATATGGTGACCAGAAAATTAATAGCTTACAGCGGCCTCGTCCGCGAGGAGCAGAGTCGACGAAACAGAGGATCAGGGTGAATATTGTCGAGTGCCAGTGCATGTCATCAGCCAATCTATGGTCGCGTGGCTAATGAAAACTCTGTTTTTGGTCGTCTCTGACGTTTTCTTCTTCACAGAAAATGTGCTGGCTGTACATGAGCTAATGTTCAGTATTGTTCAGTCTTTGTCACCAAGGGTCACTGTTTGCTGTGCTAGCCGATTGCGGATTGTAAATGGATGTTAATAAAGCTGAGACACAGCGCTTCTGCTTGCCTCTGGTGCGGCTGCCGTTTCTACCTTACATGCTGAACAACACAAATACAAGCCTACTGTACTAAATACACAGAACACATTTGAAATAAATGCCGAGTTTCTAACTATATTTTAAATGCATGTCAATACAATAAATTGAAGCAAAAGAGGCAAAGGACATTCTGAAGACATTAAAAACTTAAGAAGAACGACTCACTGATTTTTTCAGTACAACCAGTGTTTTTAGATTATGTTCTGAGTCAGTCACTGGATATGTTTTTCAGTATTTTCAACTGCTGGAATCAAACTAATCATTTATTTATTGAACCATTTATTTCTGGGATCAATATATAGGATATTAATGAAATTCATTATTCCCATGTTAAATTGTCCCAAATGGACAGACACAATCAGCTTTGCGAGTACTACTGGTTAGGATAATTAAGGCATTAGTATAATAGCATCTAATGTGATGGGTTAATGAAGAGTAAAGGCTTGCATTTATTAATAAAATTAAGATTATTTTTCGTTTATCATTACCATGATACCATATGTAATATCATGTTTTGTTTTTGGACACTGTCATGATCATAATATCATCTGAGTATTTTTAGGTACCGTAAAGTACATGTACATACCGTGATTGGATACTCGAATATTAGTAATCATGCAGATCATATAGATTATACAGGTTATATCAAGGTATTAACCCTGCTGATGTACTACAGTAATAATCACAGAACATTCCTGTAAGGGCGTTTTAGCAAACTACCTTGATTACAACAGTTTATTAAGGTCACCCAACCGTTTTTTGTTTTTTTATCATATTTTACAGCCAATATACCTTCACTTCGTCAGCCTGCAGATGAAGGGAAAAAATCAAAATAAAAAAAAAACGCAAATACATTATATTATGAAGAGTTTGAACCCATAAATCATTTATTTGTAACAAGCCATTATCTATTGACATTACAAATATCTAATCTCCTATCACGCATATACATTTTGTCAAAATTGGAAACCAACCTAATAAAGAAACCAATAATTAAAAATATGGCTTCTAGTCCATTAATTGTTACTAGTGTATTATTATTACTAATCAAATCATTATATGTTAAATCCTACTATTTCCAAAGCTATCAGTGTAAAATTATTTTATTATAATTGACAGTCCAGGTGTGAATGATCAGTGGGGCTTGAGTTTTTACCTCGACATTTATCTCTTTGCAATTCATGGCGCCCCTCAAATTTTATGGATTAGGAGTTTGCTCTCTCATGTGAGGTACCCCGGAGCAGGGAAAGAAGTAAGATATTAGAGAGGGACCTCCACATCACTTATCCATAAAATGAGACCAGACCCCTCCTCATAATCCACAAACACACACGACCCCGCTGCGGCTGTCAACTCTTCGATGACAGCAGAGACCAGGAGGACGTACCGAGGAGTTAGGCCTCATATCATATTTCCATTCTACAGCCACACATCGCCCACATACTATCCATTAATATCATGGAAACTCCCGAAATATTTAATCGACACAAAACAAAAGGACGAACGACCGTGCACATACACACGTGTCTTTTAACTTTTGAAATGTGTTGACCTGTGTCAAATTTACGGAATCACGCGAACCTTTCTATAAATCCTAATACATGATCAACACATGGTGCTTGACACATTATTGAGGACGTTCACACCCACGTTTTTCCTATGTGAATTTTGTGTTATAAACGTGTAATTTATTACTCGTGATCAATGCCTTTGATGAATTTCTTGAGCCGCAAATCATCATATAAGAATGCTTGGTTCTTGAAGAGCAGGTGACACGAATACTGGCGCTACTGCGACTGCTTGAAAATACACTCTGCAACTCACAGGAATAAATTAATTTTAACAAGAGATTCACAAAGAAAAAGTTGTTTTTAAATTATAATACATATTTCAAATATTTTGACCTGTATTTTGATCAAATAAATGCAGAACCATGGTGGGACAGAAGAGATTTTCATTTTTTTCAAAACATTAAAAAAAAAAACAACATTATATATTCCAAATTTAACCTTATGTTTCGAGGTTATATTTTCATTTTATTAAAGTTTATATTAAAGCACCAAAAATTTTATTTTTCAGTAATAAGTACATTAAATGAACTGTTCACAATACTGCCATGAATAAGAAATAAGGAATGTACAATCACATCAACACCCACTCAGAGTCTATTTCCACGGTTTAGAACGTCGTAAATCAAGAACGTCCCGCAGCATGACTGAGCGAATTCTGGAAGGCAGTAGTTTTCCGCTCCTTAATGTATATTTTCCTCCATCAGATGTTATATATTGATCCATTCGGGGCCTGAAAGACAAAAAATAATATGTACGCAGTCTTAAATTATATGTTATTGAAATAAATATTTACATAATAAAATATAATCTTTAAAAACAATATTATACTATAAATACAACTGCTAAAAACTGCTCCTTGAGAGGCAGTGGTGGGCTAAATGGTTAGAGAGTCTGACTTGTAACCCGAAGGTCATGGGTTTGAGTCTCATGTCTGACAGGAATTGTCGGTGTGGGGAGAGAATGACAAAGCACCTTCTTCCACCCTCAATACCAACAGACTGAGGTGAGACCCTTGAGCAAGGCACTGAGCGCTGACTGCTCCGTGTGTGTGTTCACTACTGTGTGTGTGAACTTGGATGGGTTAAATGCAGAGCACAAATTCTGAGCATGGATCACCATAATTGGCCACAACATCACTTCACTCACTAACAAAGATGGAATAAAACTAACTGTACTGCCTCACTCCCCCATTTTTATTTTCGTATCATTAACGTAATTTTATATTTCATAATTTACATTTTTAATTTTGTTGTATGTTTCTGTTGTTTTTATTACTTTTTATTTTTAATTATTATTTTTTTATTAATTAATTAATTAATTTTTGTTCTATATACAATTTTAAATGTATATACAATATTAAATGTATATAAATTTTTTTATATAATTTTTTTTTTATATACTATTTTAAATGTATATATAATTTTTGTTGTGATTTTTCGTGTTTCACCTTGGCCTTCAGCAGACACACTCCAGACTCTCCTCGCTCGTTGTGTCTCTTCAGCAGTTTGGCTTGATGCAGTCGAGTGCATGATGGCTTCAGTCAAGCATCTTCAGCTTGAACAACCTCGGCTCTCGCCAATGAACGTTGCCTAGAGACCGTTGGCGGGCTTTTTTCATCCCAAGCGACCTCAAGGTCCTCCTTCAACCTCTGCTTCTCCTCTCTTCCTGAAGGGGCAGAAACAGGAAATTGAGATGTAAATGCCTTTGTACTATAAAAATATAGGCGGTATATATACATATGTATAAATACATATACATATTTGCATACCTGTCTTCTTTAAGTGTCATCAATTGCAAAATCCTTATACGCTTAAAACTGTAAATAACCGCGATAGAATAAGTTATTGTGCTATTTGACATTTGCTGATTATAAAAAGCTATTGGTGCTACTGCAGATTATTTCAAAATATACACTGCATATCTTATAATGAAGGGTGTTTTTTCCATGAATTATTGTTTGAAAAAATGAAGATATTAAGCCAGCCATAAATATTAGTATTGTAATTTTACAGCTAACTGCTTGTAAGAATTTTGTTTATTTTTACAATTCACCATTTATAATATTAATATTTTCTTTGTTTCAAACTTTTATAACAATTGTCATACTGATTTATGATCAAATAGTAAATACGAAAAAGAAAAGAACACTGAAAACAAACATCAATACTTTAGTACAATACCAAATATTTATAAAAATACTATTTGTTCTCAAACATTTTGTTTTATTTTTATTATTGCTACTGTAATATTACAAAATAGTATTTATTTGGCTTTTTTGATTTTAAATAACAACAACAATAATAATAGTTATATTTTTATTAGATAATATCAACAATAATAATTTTATTATTTTACAATCAAAAATAAAAATCTTAAATAGTCTTTTATTTTACAGAGGATTTTTACAAAAGTAATATTTCTATTTTTTTTATATTTTATATGAATAATAATATATATAATATATATATATTATATATATATATATATATATATATATATAATATATATATATCAACACACACACACAAAAATGGCTAAACAAGAGCAGAAAACCTGCAGCTTCAAAAAAAGTAATATAAAATACAAATGTAAAATAAAATAAAATTATTATTATTATTATTATTATTATTACATTTCTTTTTTCAAATTCTTAAATATTTTTCTTTTTACCTATTAATATTACAGTGAAATATTACATTCGTATTATTTATTGTATAATTAAGTAATAATAACAAGAACAACAGTTATACTGGACATATAATCACAAAATAGTCGACTAAATTGTGCAGCCCAACAAACAAGCCCAAACCTGGAAGTTGAAATTTGGTTTTTTATAAATAAAATTTAAATCACAATTTTAAATAATAATAATAAAAAAAATGCAAAGTTTTTTATAAACCCCTGCCCCCTCACAGCATCAAAGGTCCCACTCCAGTGGCGGTATGTTATTCATGCCCCTGTAACGGCATCCAGCTCACTCCTTCTGCTTCTCAAAGCGTATCATCATCTTTTTTCCCTTTCTCAAACTCTTTTCGACAGCGGTGCAGCAGCAGCTTCCTGCAATTCACCGTCTCTCCAGGTTTCTCCGTGGCGGGAACTTTCAGCTGCAATGAGAGATAGACAATAAAACACAGACTAGACGCTGCAGGAGCTGCTTCAGCCTACACTCACCCCATGGGCAGCGGCATGTTGGCGAGGCTTCAGAGGAGTTAGCTCAGAGATGGCCTTCATGATGAGGTCGATCACTCCTTCAGCCTCTCTCTGCGTCAATGGTCAGTTTTCATCACCCGTTTCATCAGCGGCTGGAACATCTGGCGTAAGGCCAGTTGATTCAACACTCCATCTCACAAGCGCTTTGTACAGACTCCTGGCGTCTTCAAGAACTCTGACTTGTCCCTCATCAGGGTGCTGTCACTGGCTCTTCACTGACGGCTCTTCAGGCCTTCCTTCCGCTTTATGTTATTTTCGAAAAGGCGGGACAAAAAAAAATCTTCAGTGAGGATAACACTCGCTTCTGAGCTTCAACGGCGCATCATTCCTTCCTGCGCTGGACCTTTTAGACGAACCACGAGGGCCACTCATACTAGATGGCTAGTGAGACAGAAAAGATATGCATTGTGATTGTATATATATGTATTTATATTTATATATGTTTATGATGAATGTCTCCATCCACTCTTGTTTAGGATGAGCTGTATCAGGATCCATCAGATCACATCCACTGAGAAAACAAGAGAAATTAAATCAAAACCCTTTACAATACACAAATATTCCTGTGACAATCCTGCGGCACATCCACTTCAGCTCTGTAGAGAGTCAACATAATAAAAACATCATTGCATCTCTTAAGGTTATATTTAAAGAATATGAGTACATCATCATGTCTTATACTATTGATCAGTGTATGTACTGATGTATCAGTTTGTGTGTGAGTTCTCATCTATTGTGTCCTTCAGATTGAGCCAAAGCTCTCCTCAGAGTCTCCAGACTCTCAAGTGAATATCCTTAATACTGATCTCAGACCAGTTCCTGGGTGTTTCTAGGGCTGCACAAGGATGCGTGAATCTATAGCAGGAGAGAGGAGAAATCCTTCAGCATGGGGGGAGTGTTATGGTGTGATATCCTGCATTATCATTGATCATCATAGAGATCATGTTGACTGACCTGTAGGAGGTGGAGGTGATCTTCAGTGCAGGAGCTGCTCCAGCTCAGTGTTTCTCATCTTTAGCTCAGTGGATCTCCTTGCCCAGCTTCCCCTGAATCAGCCTTGCTCCTGCTTCTCTGCTGCTTCTCGCTGCTCCTCCATCATCTCCAGCAGTTCAGTCTGACATCTCTCAATGAGCGGATGAGATCAGTGAAGAGCTCCCATTACGAGCCGCTTTCTCTCTCCTTCTCAGTGTTTCTCTGGTCAACCAGGACAGTCAACAAATTATGAACGGTGTTTACTAAGATCAGAATCAGTGTTACTGTTGCTCATACTTCAGCTGAAGTATAAACTTCATCCTGCACCGTTTGCACTGAATGATTCCTCAGATCATGTGTCTTTCAAACATGTCGAGGAGAGGTGCGATATTACTTTAGTGATCAGGCGTTCTTATGTCGCACGCCTCGCGGCTTCAGAAACGCCCTCCATCAAGTGTCGACGCCCCGTGTGAATATACCATTTACACACATCTCTCCGTGACGGTAACAGCCACACTTACACATAGCAGTGTAGTATAATAACAATGCTAATCTATACAATTTATAGTGAGTTTTATACATCTCTCTGCAGAAGACATTATATAGTCAAGCGCCAACTTCCCATCCTTGTTTTAGTGATAAAGTGATCTCTTTCAGCCGCAGGTTTGTGTTCAGCTCTATCTTGCAGGTCATTTTACTTCCTTTTTAGTCTTTTATGCCTTAATGCGCCATAAAAAAATAAAATTGCTATACAATCAATCAAAATGATACACTTTTAATAACATTCTGATATTTCTTCCCAGTGCAGTAATCATCTAGAGGTATTGAGTATCGCAGAAAAACACTTAAACCTGCTTCCTGTCTAGCTCATTTCAGTCTGATATAAACCCTACTAAAACCAGACTTCAGATTCATTAGGGAAACTGGTTCAGACAATCTCTCTTATATTTCATCACTACCTGTGAGCATCAGGGTGTGTCTTACATAAGGGTCTTTGAAAACGATTCAGTATTCCAGCTTTTTGTCTTTGATCGTTTCAGGAGTCTATATGGTTGGGTAGGATCAAGTTACTCTACCTCTCCTCGGAGTCTCCCTAACTGTCCGGCAGTGCATGTCAGAGCTCTTCCTGTATTTTAAATTTCTTTTGCAATTTTTCCTGTATTCGGTGTGGTGGTGTAATGTTTTTTATTTCAATGAAGATTACTGTTTGTAATTTATCTTTTAGCTTTCACTTTCAGGTTGGGAGAGTTGGGGTTCAGCAACAACACAAGTGATGGAGCTTAACCTAGAAAGCCAGGACGTTCGTGAATGAACCGGATTTTCTTCTGAAATGGTTCATAAAGGTGAACGATGGAGAGTTGAAGCTGTGGCGGAGAAAGCAGAGTCTCTTTCTGTCAAGTTCTTTTTCTTTTTTCCTATGCGTGTTCTGCTACAGATGCATTACCAAATGAGCTCCTCCGGCGAGACAGAACAGTTGAAAGCGGGGGAGGGCACCCAGCGCAGGCCAACCCTTTATAGCGGGATGATATAAAAATGTTCTTTGTGGATACTGTTCTTGTATAGAATTTTTTGTTCACTAAAAAGCTGTTTTTGCACAGTGACATTCATTGCAGCCCACTTTTGTTATTGTTCATTGACTTGAAGGGGCTGATGTCCTATTTTCTGCAAAGTTTACAGTAGTAATAGTATGTAGTATGTAGACATTGCCATTTTATTTATTCTGTAATTTTATCTACTTTAAATATTTTTTTTGTTTTCTATCAAAGTGTTCCTGTAGTGATAATCTCAATGTTCTTGTGTGGAAGCTCTCAGTGTTTGCAGGAAGTAAAAGCTGTTTGCACAGAAATTCATTGCAGCACGCGTTGTTTTTGATGTTTATTTGTGAGTAGGTAGCTTGTATGAATAACTATAATTCAACGTAGCTTTACACACACACACACACACACACACACACACACACACACACACTCTCACACACACACACAACACACACTTTGTACTCATAAAGGTAAATCCACAAAAATAGTGATGTCACTGTCTAAGCAGAGGGATTTTGGCAACCCTATGGAATATAGTCCACACATGACAAATGAGGTAATAATCAATATTTCAGAATAATTCAAACTCAGATATTGGTGTGTGATATCTGAGTTTTGATTATTTGACTACAAATCTCACCTCATCATTCCTCCCAGTGATTATTTCCAGGATAAACTGAGATGCCCCCAAGCTGGGCTTCTTAAAACTGACTAAATATTTAAAAAAGAGCCAAAGAGCCGTTTTTTGAACGGCTCTTGAAAAGGAACGGATCGCGAAGATTCGGATCCCTCAAAGAGCCATAAATCCACACTTACCATGGACTCGCTACCTGTATAGCACCTACAATAAGTATTGATGTCAACTAATGGGGACACAGTGTTCAAAAATATTAGCACACATATCCTGACAGGGATTTATTGAGGTAGTTTATATATGGCCTACATTTGAAATTATCTATGCCTAATATAATTATTATGTATTATATGGTATAGCAGTGCAGCCAGCCTAAAATTAGCCAGCTTTGCATCACTAGAAATAAATGATAATTTAAAGTATAATAAATTTAAAAACCATTATTTTACAAATTGTAATAATCTATCATGCAATATTACTTTTTTTTTCTGTATTTTTTGATCAAATAAATGCAGGTTTGATGAGCAGAAGAGACTTCTTTCAAAAATACTTACCAAAAACATTAAAAATAGTAATGTTTCCAAACTTTTGGTCTGTACTGTATGTCAATATAATAATTTAATATGGCAAATTTTTATTTGTTATGGAAATTTTTTATATGTTTTTATAGATATATGTGATTATTAATTATTTAGCATATATGATGTATGTCATTAGCTGATATAGGGACTATAAGCGATATAGGGACATATATGTCATATATTTCATTTAGGTTTTTGTTTTAATTTTTTTTGTTTTGGGTTTTGTTTTATTTGTTCTGTTGTTTAATGAAAGTTTATTGCATTAAGTATCGTGTTTCCATGATAGTGTTTTGTGTTTGCATGAATGACTCTGTGCACCTTCTATATACTAGTATATACTGTACTTCTGCTTGTGGCAAAGCTAGTTGTGACGAGCTTTGATTCTTCATATGCTTTTCTCTTTACCACATGCATTATTATGGAGGTTGTCAGTATGTTAAAGTTACAAAACAGATTTTAATACCAGTGTGCATTTTTGAATGATTAAGTTTTTGGCCGTAAAACAGTTTTTCTGTATTTTTTTATAAAATTAATCTGGCAACCACAGCTGGCAATTTTTTTAATTTTGAAAAAAAATTGTTTTTTTTTTTACAGTGTACTATTAAGTACTCTCCATGTTACTTGAATATCATTATCATCCTTGTCCAATAACTTATTATAATAGTCCTTATAATGCTAATAATCTTATAATGCTTATTAATTTATTTTTATATATTTTATATTTATTTTCTGCTTGTTTAGTTCTAGTTGCTATAAATTTCCTGTATAATGCATTTTTTCTTTTTACCGGCCTCTCTCTTCCCCTTTTTTATTAGTTTGTTATATTTTTTTTTTTTTTTTTTTTTCATTTTTTTTACACATGTTTATCCTAGTGTTCAATTAATATGGTCAAAAAAGTATCATAAGCGTATGATTAGGATCTTTGTTTACAAAACCTCATTCAGTTTTGTTTCTTAAGTCCTCACCAAGAGCAGCAAGGCAGCAATAACTTCTGTATTCTATGTCGAATTATTTTAAACTATTTTTCCTGTTCTCTCTTACTTTTCATATAGTCTTGAAAGATCAAAAACTGGAAGATGCTCAAGTTATATCATTTATAATTAAACCACATCTTACTATTTCCCCTTTGTATTAATTGTATATATCAGTTTCCATTAATGTAGCGAGTATTAATTGTTATCTCTAACTAGACGTTTTGTTAATCGCAATGAAAGAGACCCTTCTTTACTATACATCATATTAGTAAAATCTGTTATACTCTTATTTTGCTGATCGATAACAACCTGGCCCTATTATTAGTGTAAAGTCAAAAATCTTGTTGACAGCGCCTGTGCAGAGCGTGAATCTCGAGTGGCTACTTTCATAAAGAGTAAAATTCTCAATGGATGATCATCAGTTCTCCCTCTCCGCTTCTTCTTTTCGTGTCTTTGATGCACATCGGGAGGACGGATTCCTCCACTGATCATTAAAAAAAGCGAAAAAAAAAAAAAAAAACAAAACAAACAAACAAACAAACAAACAAAAAAACATTCTGAGTGAGGAACTGCTGGTAATATTAAAGGAAAAGTACAGTATAAATCTGAG